>NC_056741.1:1333275982-1333536061 GCF_019279795.1 Protopterus annectens
CTAGTTTTTTGAGTTTTTCGTTGATGTTAAGTACTCCCTCAGTACGTTGTACCCCAATTCTAGAAACTAAATCAGTGTGCACTTTAGAAATTTCATCTTTTATTTTTTTCTGTTGCAACAGGTCTCTCTCAGTAAGGATAGCGACCCATTCCATCACACACTTGTGGGCTGCAGCCAACCAGCGATCTCTAAAGATCTTATCACCCCCATCATTAATTTCAAAGGGGGTAGAGGGAGATTTAAATGCATGCAACCCATGAGGATATATGTCCAAATTCAAATAGCGCTACAGTCCCAAAATATTAAAGTGACACTTTCTTTTAGTATCAACTTTTCAAAATGATCTACTATGGATTGTATTGCCATAGAAAAAGAGACCGTACTTACACCGCCCACAGTAGCAAAAGGGTTGCTCAGTCTATGCGGCCTCTCCTGGACAAACTTGTTGATAAAACCACCTGTAGATTCTCCACCATTCAAAGTATGTTGATTATCACAGCTAGAAACACCATTAGTTGCATTTCCTTGAGTAGTCTGCACAATATAATCCTCCATGATTCGTTGCAGGGAAACCAGGTCCCAAACCAGATGAGGAAAGAGTGGAGTTATCTCGAAAAACATGGGGAATATTAGTCGAACGATCTGTTGCCATGAATAAAGTTACCAACAACAAGATACCACAAAATAAAAAAGAAAATAACCACTGGCAACAGTACCAAAAAGCACTTTATTCACAAAAACCTTAGCACCTCAGCTAAAACAGCCTTCAAGAAATCAAATACACACAAAATGCACTCCCTTAAATATATACAACAATAAACCAATAAAACAATTAAGAACACAATCAAATCTTAATTATAATAAGTATTTCCAATTAATTTCACAATTAAGTCCATAAGGTGCAAGAATATTATACTTAAGAATACAGACTCTTTTTTTTTTCTTTTAACATAGCAGCATCACCTAACTTTATAAAAACTTTTTCCAAGATAGTAGCCTGCAGCAGCCTATAGTCACTGTTATGACATTCCTTAAAATGAATGGCAACAGAGCTTTTAATTTTTTTGTATCTCTAATATGCTCCTGTAGCAGAGTTCTGAACATTCTTTTGCTTTCACCTATATATACCAAATTGCAAGGACAACAAAGTGCATAAATAATACCTTCAGTTATGCATGAAAAACACCCCATTAATTCAAACTTTATATTATTTTATTAAAGCCTGTCACTGAAGTGAATGAGTTAAAGTAGATGATACGTGTGCAGGCAGATAAGGAATATGGATTCTCTGGGTGTATACCTTTAAAGCTAGTACTTAAGGCTCGTTCAGATAAGTAATGCTCATATGAGATTGTTTGGTTCTGGTATAAAGATGGAAGTAGGATTTTTGAATGCATTGGGTCTAGAAAAGTGCTATAATAGCATGGAAGCGCTTGCCTGTCTTTTTATTCATGTCATGTTGTTATTTTAATAAAGTGCACAGTGATTTTAGAAGCCTTCTGCTGGAGCCTTTATTTTTTGTGCTGTTGCAGCCTGAGGGATTTTTGTTGCACGTTTTGTCTTGGTGAATGTATTTGCTAACTTAAAGTGGTCAATCAGGGAGATCTGCAGAATGGAATTAAGAAATGTGCAGAGGTGTACTAATGTGGGGGCAGAGGGGGCGGTCTGCCCAAGGTGCAAACAGTAAGGGGGTGCAGCCTTGCTTTTTAAAAGCAACTAGAGCCTGGATCCTTTAAGGGCATTCTTCTTTAACAACACCCTGTGCGTTTGTGCATGTGTCGACGCACACACCTGTTGCTTACTCCTTTTTCCACATTCTGAATTTAAATACAAGACATTCTTGCTGCCTGGATGATTGTTCACCCATCAGTAAGTGTGTGTAAAATGTCGTAGTTGGGAGATGGCAGGTTAGTTAATTTCCTCAGATTCAAACTCTGTACCTTGGATGTTCTTCGTGTTTCACTGTTGCAGTCATTACATTTGGGTAATCTGCTGGCAGGTTGCCCTCAGTCGGCCTGAATTTCCAAAGTCTTGGGTCCTGCGTTGGTTGCTGTCTCCTCTTCCATGATGTCAGGTTGTCAGGGGTATAAAACATGCAGCAGACGCCATTTTCTTTGTCTTTCTTGCCGCGCGGTGCCCGAAGCAGAAGCATTTCGCAAGTGCCGGTCGACCGACTCCTGAAGTATTCGAGTTTGAGTTTCAGAACTGAACTCTTCACTAAAATTAAATACCCCATTGGGGAAACTTTTTTCTTGCTCCATACCGATGTCAGAAAAAGTTAATAATTGTATTACTTGTGGGAAGCAAATACCTCATAAGGATTTCTATTTATACTGTATTCCTTGCCTAGGCCCTGATCACAACGTGCCTGGCTGTTGGTTTTGTGCTAGATTTAACCAAAGCAGTATTAAGCATCAGTATATTTTTGCCTCAAAGTATTTTGGAAACAGATTTAACTACCCAGAAATGTCGTCAGATAGCAGTCCGACTACCGGAGTGCATAAAAAAACGTAAAGAAAAGGACAGAGAGAGAGACAGTCGAGGTCCAAAACCGACAACAAAGCTTCTCCTAAGCCAGTCGCCAGTTCGCCGGTACTCCGTGAGGCGCTTTCGTAGCCCCTGATACCTGCTACTTTTGAGTTGCAGGCCCCTACTGACACCCATGTGGAGTCAAGCATGCTGCAAGATACTCAAAGTATTGGACCCACGGATGTATCCCCCTCGGATTGGTCCGGAGCCGTTGAGCAGGCACCGGCTTCTGAGGGTATATTCAGGCCTCAACATTTGTATATCAAACCGATGACAGCTGCAAAACCAAAGACAAAAGCAACTTCTAAAACTAAAAAAACGACGCATGAGCCACATGCACAGGCCTCTATGCCTAAAAAACAGATGATCAAAATGGCTGAAGACCTTTTTACCTTGATCAGGGGTTCCCATCCCCCTCCAGATAAGAGGCCTAGGAAAGACACTGATTATGAATCTTCAGATCAGGTTTCTATTTCTCTTCTGATCAGGAATTATCTATACCTCCCTATGCGGATTCTGATGCAGAGGAAGTCTATACCGTCTGCATCACCTCCTGAGGATTATTCATTTTGGAGAAACCTTGCATACTTTGAGGGAGCATTTTCACTGGGAGAGTCAAGATTTCTCAGAATCAGAAAAGAGACTCAGGGATTTCCTTCTCCCTCAGCACAGGCCTTTAGCCATACCCCCTGTTTTAGACATTGTGGATGATGTGTTTTCGGAGTCAAGCTTGACCCCTGACTCCTTACCTCTGGCTCCCAGCAAGCCTGACAGATATTACAGGGTCCCTGACTCGCATAAATTTTTATTTAGAAACCCTTCTGCTGATCCTGAAACTATTTCACAGGGTCCAAAGGGAGTTAAGGCCTCAACAGCAAAAATCCTACCCCCTCTGACAGAGATTCAAGGGCACTGGACAGATAGGGAAAAAAGGTTTATACATCTGCAACCTTGGCAATTAGTGCCTTAAACTGTCAGTTTCATATGCTCAAGTATCAATAACATGTTATGGGATTGCTGAAATAGAAAATGATGTTGATTTCTGAATGTGCAGAAAATAAAGAATTGCAGGAATTATTCCATGCAGCTGAACAGGTTGGAAAGCATACTTTGCAATGTGGTTTTGATTCCTTAGAGGCCTCCTGCAGGGCCGCAGTTACTGGATCTGTGATTAGGAGGCATGCCTGGCTAAAGGAACAAAATTTGCCTGATCATGTTAAAGCTATATTGCTAGATGCACCTTTACAGCATGATACTCTGTTTGGTATTAAGGCAGAAGAGGTTTTAAACAAAATGGAAGACAAAGCTAAGTCTATGCAAACTGTAAAAGACTTCTTACAAGTGCAGCCACCAAGATTCAGTAGACACTTTCCTACAAAAAAATTGGTCCTTTCCTGTGTCAGACAGAGCTCAAAGGGGCAAATCCAGACGCCCTAAGGGTTCCAGATACCAGGCACAAGATTCATACAGGTCAAAGCAATGGGGCGCTTCTACCTCCAAATCTGGAGGAGATAAAGCGCAAACTTACAGAAAACAGTCCCAATGACTTTCCTCTGCCTACACCAAGCACTTATCTTTTGGCAGCACCCTTAGGGGGAAAATTAGCACTTTTGCTCAAAATTAGCAGTTAATAACCCAGGACAAGTGGGTGCTAAACATAGTATCGCAGAGATACAGATTCCATTTCCATACTCTGCCAATGGCAAACGGTTGACCAGATCTGCCAAAAAATCAATGGGCAGAGGCACAGAAACAGGTTACATCCCTCATGGATATGGGGGCCATTCAGCCAGTACCAGAACAGGAAAAAGGACAAGGTTTTTCTCAAGACTGTTCTTGGTACCCAGAAAGGACAAGGCCTGGTGGCCAATTCTGGATTTATCGATTTTGAACACATATCTAGACATTCCAAAATTCAAAATGCTGACTTTACAGCAGCTTCTGCCCATGCTGGGCAAGAATGCTTGGCTGGTGACATTAGACCTAAAAGAGGCATACCTACATATTCCCAATAAGACAATCGGGCAGAAGATACCTCAGATTCAAGGCTGGCTTAATGCATTGCCAATTCTCTGCACTGCCCTTTGGCTTATCTGCTGCTCCCAGGGTCTTTACAAAGTGTCTGGCACCAGTAATTGCATTTTGCAGACAAAGAAGTATACAAATATATCCTTACTTGGACGACTCTCTCATTCAAGCAGAGAACAAGGACATTCCTCAACACCTGGCGTTTGTGAAAAGGCTTCTAACATGCCTAGGGTACACAATAAACGAAAAGAAATCACAACTGGTACCCTCTCAAAAGATAGCATTCCTGGGTGCAAGCTTGAATACAACTGCCCAGATGGCTTACCTCATGCCAGACAAGCAAAGGCAACTGACTACTTACTTCAAACTGATGGCAACAAAAACCCAGTTGTCTGCAAGACAAATTCTGCAGGCTTTGGGCTTTATTGCATCCTGCATCTTACTGATTCCATATGCAAGACTGCATATGAGGAAACTTCAATGGTACCTAAAAAGTTTATGGAGTCAACGTTGTCACAGTCTGAAAACAGTGATTCCTCTCATTCCCTGCCTACAACAGGAGTTTCTATGGTGGTCAAAGGTATGCCACTAAAACATGGGACAGGCCTTCACTCTACTCCCTGCCAGCCAAACGTTAACAGATGCATCAGATTATGCCTGGGGGGGCCCACTTGGCAGGAAGATGCATTCAGGGCATATGGACCCCAAAACAAATGCATCTACATATCAACCAGAAAGAGATGCTAGCTGTTCAAAATTCCCTAACAGCCTTCAAGGACTTGCTTTGTCCAGGACAACAACTGATAAAGACAGATAACATCACGGTCATGTGGTACATAAACAAGCAGGGGGGCACACACTCATACCACCTATGCAGATTAGCCATGGCACTGTGAGAGACAGCTTTGACTTACCAAATACATCTTTAAGCTCAATTCCTGCCAGGAAAGCAAAATACTCTGGCAGACGATTTAAGCAGAAACCTTGCGGAAACTAGATCCACAAGTCTTCAGCATGATAACAAAGAAATGGGGGAGCCCAGACATAGATCTATTTGCCTCTCCTCAAAATTATCAATTGAAAAGATTCTGCACAAGGACTTATCACAGACGAGCATGGAAAGTGGACGCCCTATCCTTCAGTTGGAAAAACCTGTCAGTTTACGCCTTTCCCCCTCTGCCTCTTCTTCCCAAGGTTCTCCTAAAAGTCAGACAAGAGAAACCAAAGATGATACTAATTGCCTGGACTGGCCCCGCCAATACTGGTACCCAATCCTAAGGAACTTGTCTCAATACCCAGCTTGGACCCTACCTCAAAGACCTCAACTACTGTCCCAGCAAAATAATCAGATCCTGCACAATCAACTCCAGACACTGAACCTGGCAGCATGGCTGATCATGTAGTTATACAAACAACACCTCTCAGTAAAGCTGTGATGGATGTCATTTTGGAAGCCAGAAGGCCTAGTACTAGAAAATTGTATGCTGATAAATGGAAGAAATTCTGTGCTTGGAATCAAGCACAAGAAACTGATAAAGCAAAACCAAATATTCCTCAGATATTACAATACTTGACTGAGATGCTTGACAAATGCCTATCTTTCTCATCAATTAAAATCCATGCCTCTGCCATTTCGGCTCATTACAATACAGAGCCACCAATCTTTTCTCATCCTTTACTAAAGCAGTATCCTAGAGGAGCCAAAAATTTAAGGCCTCCTAGAAGATCTCCAATACCTGCATCGGACCTCAATTATGTGTTGGAAAAGCTCACCCTGCCTCCATTTGAACCAGCTGCTACCACTGATATAAAGTTATTATCATGGAAAATAGCTCTGCTACTAGCAATTACTTCAGCAAGAAGAGTTTCAGAGCTACAGGCCCTCATGGCTGTGGAGCCTTTTATCATATTTTACCCAGACAGGGTGTCTCTGAGGACAAATCCTACATTTATGCCTAAGGTGGTTTCCAGTGTGGCTCTTAACAAACTATTCATCTGCCAACCTTTTATCCAAATCCGCAGAACAAGGGGAAGAGAATTCTGCATTCCTTGGACGTACACAGACAGTTAAGATTCTACTTGAGCAGGACTAAAGCTCTAAGAAAAACTGAGCAATTACTAGTGACATATGCTGCAGGATCAGAAGGAAAGGCTGTTTCAAACCAGACTATTTCAAAGTGGATAAGCCACTGCATTCGTTTCTGCTGCTTACACCATGGTAAACCTGTGCCCAAGGGCATTAGGTCTCATTCCACCAGAGCTGCAGCTACTTCAGTAGCCTTTCTCAGAGGAGTACCAACCAAAGACATTCTAGAGGCTGCTACTTAGAGTTCTGTTCACACCTTTACAAAGCATTATCATTTGCCTCTCTACTCTAAGTCCAGGGCAGGCTTTGCCACTGCAGTTCTGCTGGGCCTTATAGCCGCACCTAATGCTGTTTAGCTCCAGCCTCCCATCTATAGCTTTGGGATTCTACCCAAATGTAATGACTGCAGCAGTGAAACACGAAGAACATAGTACAGTTGTGTACACTTACCATAAATCTAGATGTTCGAGTCTATTTACTGTTGCAGTCCAGGTTACCCTCCCGCCATCCCCTTATATATATACATATATATATATATATATATATATATATATATATATATATATATATATATATATATATATATATATATAGATATATAGATAGATATATGCTACCTTTTTGGGGTTACCTGACATCTGGGGCAAGAAAAAGTAAAGAAAATGGCGTCGGCTGCATGTTTTATACCCCTGACGTCATGGAAGAGGAGACAGCAACCTACACAGGACCCAAGACTTTGAAATTCAGGCCGACTGATGGCAACCTGCCAGCAGATTACCCAAATGTAATGACTGCAACAGTGAATACACTCGAACATCTACATTTATGGTAAGTGTACACAACTGTACTTTACAGGAAACAAGAGGCTGAATCCTCTGCACTAACTACCAAGCTAGTTTTAAAAAAGTGAATGTCTGTGCATTTTTAAGAAAATGAGAGCTTTGGTGTATTTTCAAGGAATTAAGAACTTCGAGGAAAGAGAAGTTTACTGCTGCTCATGTGCAGCTGTTTTGTTTGGCAAATGGTCATAGCAAAACAGGTAGCATATTTACTGTGGATGCAGAAGGCTGTAGGTTCTACTCCCATGGCATGTATATGGATTGCTGATAATGTGTTGCACTGTAAGGGGGAGGGGGCTGGGGGTGTTGCAGTCCTGAGTGTGTCCTTCTTTGGATGAGATGCCTAGTAACTATGATCCTCTTCTCAGTTTGCCAACCATTCCTTATTACAATATTACCAGCTTACCAATTGTTTGTTTTTTAATGTAATATAGGCAATTTATTCTTCAGGGACAGCAGGCACTGAACTTTTAGAGGAAGCACTGAAATATAAAGTTGTTTGCTAGCAGCAACCTCACCATTAGTTACAGATCTCTTTAATGTGGAATTATTTAGGTGATGCACTGGAACTACTTCAGGTGCAACTGACAGTTGGCAAGACACCCATCCAAGTTCTAGCCAGCTATAGACCCCCCCCCCTCCATGACTCAGGACACCCACTACTCTTACCTGGATCTACTTGACTCCATCAAGGTACCGCCTAACACCTTGGTCCGTGGTGACTTTACCCCACCATAGACTGGGTGAACTGTTCCTGCACTGATGCACTCACTCTATTCCTTGACTTCATCAATTGTAACCCACTAGACCAGCTTGTCTCATCCCCTACAAAGGGAGATAACATTCTGCACATGGTTCTCACCAACATGGGTGACTGCTGCACCACTCCCATAGTATCTTCTTCCCTGGTGAGATCAGATCATCGGACTGTCTTGTTCGAAGTTTCTATCCCACCCAACCCCCCAGCCATAATCAAGCTAAAAAACTTCTCAAAAGCTGACTACAACCTCCTAAAGGAGGGTATCTGTAGCTTCACACCACCCCCCAGAGGATGCAGACAACTATGCTATACTGTACACCAATACAGTATAAGTACCTGTACAACTGCATGCACTCAGCCATACCCAGCACAACTAAAACCTGCTCCTCATGGAAACACAAACCTGTTTTGTGGACATCCTCTCTCAACAGGCTTTACAACAAAAGGAAGAAACTGTTGTCCAGGGGTGAAAAGGAACAAGTTCCAAATGGGAAAAACTCCATTCTTAGCAAATTAGATCACAAGTGAAAACCTCCAAAGCCAATTATGAATTGAAATTAGCCTCCAAAATAAAGGGAAACCACAAAACATTCACTTACATCAGGAACCTCCATGGCAAAGCCCAGGTTTGTTCCAAATTAGTACTTAACAAGGATCACTTACACTATCCTGTTGACGTAGCCAACCTGCTAGCAGATAGGTTCAGAGCAGACTTCACCCCCCTGTCCACCCCAAAGGCCCTTTCAACATCCCTGATACTTGTCCTGCACCTCACATCTCCATAGATCAAGTGTTAATGGCCCTATCCAAGGCAAAGAACATAGCTTCCAATGCGACCTGATAGTATCCTAGGCTGTATTCTGCACCATCTCCAGCAAGAACTTGCTTCTCCATTGAGCACCCTATTCAACTACAGCCTAAGTACAGGCGTCATTCAGGCAGAGTGGAGAACTGCCTTTGTCATCCCCTTGCACAAAGGTGGTGCCTCTACTGAACCTGGAAACTGTCACCCCATTAGCTTGACAAGTCTGATCGGTAAAGCCATGGAGCCATATTATTATGGATCTCATAAACAAAGACATTGGCAGTCTCCAGGCACTTGACCTCACCCAGTTCGGATTCGTCAAGGGCAGATCTTTCCTGTTGAACCTGGTTGACCTCTTTGAGACAGTCACCAAGGCCCTGGATAAGGGAAAGTCAGTACATACAGCTTACCTTGACTTGGCCATGGCCTTTGACACAATCCCCCACTCGAGCATCATCAAAATGCTAACACAACTTGGTGTAAATCCTTATCTCTTCAGGTTGTTGGCTAACTGGCTCGCTGACAGGACACTCAAGGTCAAAATAGGCACATCCACCTCCGATAGCAGACCTGTCACTAGTGGAGCTCCCCAGGGATCTGCCCTGGGACCCCTACTGTTTAGCATCTACTTCTCAGAGAGCCAGGCAAAGACAAAAGACCTGTGGCTGATCAAGTTTGCAGACAATTGTAAGTTGGGTGCTGTCATTGACTCCCCAAATGATGTTAACATTACTGCAAGAGGGTCTCACAGCAACTGTTGCCTGGTGCCAAAGTCATGGCCTTAAGCTAAACGCAAAAAATGTCTCATCATACCATTTAGCAGAAACACTGCGCCTGCTGATTACCACATCAGTGGCACCCCCTAGACGCACAACCTGCAGTAAGAGACCTTGGTACTCAGGTTGATAACAATCTCACATCTGACCATCATGTAGCATCAATGTTCAGAAAAGCCTTTTACTTGGTTCATGTCATAAGTAAAGGAATTGCATCCAGAAAAAAGGAGTTTATTTCCTTTCTGTACCCCTCCCTCATTAGGTTAATAATTGAGTATAATGCCCTGTTTGGCACGTACTTCTCCAAACAGCTCCACCAACTGGAAAGGCCACAGAAATAGCTCATAAAGGGAATCCATGGCCTGCAACACCTGTCCTCTGCGAACAGGCTCAAGTCAGTGTCAATGTACTCGGTATCATACAGATTGCTCAGAGGGTGATCTCTGTCTTGCCTACAAGGCAATCTTGGACCTTGCCCTACTAAAGATGCTCCATATCCGCAGGTCTAACTCCTAACACATTACCCACTCTAAAGGTCTGAATCTAATATGCGACATCAACAAAACCTGCTGGAGAGAGATTTTGGCTCCCAGAGGCTGCCCCGTCTCTGGAATAGACTTCCCATACCTGTCAAACAGAGTACAACCTTGATGAGTGAATGGGAAACCACAAATTTGTACCAGGGGTTCCACCTGTGTTCCTCATTGACCAGGGCGATAGGTGCTGACTGAGGTTTCTTTTTGGGGATAAGCTCTTCGCTAGGCTTTTAAGGGCCCCAGGGCCATTAGCCTAGCAACCTGTTATGATCCTATGACTGATATTGGTGGATTGTAATGACAGAAATTTGAGTGGCCTGTTACAGTTGTAATGTTCTAAAATGGGCAGTTTTGTCATTATTGAGTCATATGCTGTGTTTCATTGCTTACTGGAAAAATGTTTGCAACTACAAATTTAAAGCACACTAACAAGTGCTGCTGTATTATGCAAGAATTATAATTTAATACAATCAGGACAATGATCAAAGAACAAATGCATGTATGAATGGTCCTAAAATGTGTGCAAGGGGCTTGTGGTATGAAAACATCCAAAGGTAAACTTTGTCTACCACTGGTCAGGTGCATTTTCTTTGAATGTGGGTTTCAATTCCAGAATTTCACTGTTAATGCTAAGTCTGTTTTCATTGTGAGGCTGTATTGTTTTGTTCAGCAAGTGTCTATCAATGTTTGTGCCATAAAATTTGAAATTACAAGTGCTTTGATTTAAGTCTTTTATCATTGTAGAAGTAAAGAATTATGCACACTGATAGGTTTGAACAGTGTTTATGGTAACTGGGGAGAAATAGCCAAGTCATGGGATACTAGAATGGCTTGGGGGGGGGTCCATTACCCTGCTTAGGGCCCCATTTGCCCATGATCTGGCTATGACGTAAATGCTTTATTTCTTCCTCTTGCATGCATCTTTGTATTCAAGCATGAAAGCATATGGTACAGGATTAAAGGAAACTTGGAACTTCAGACAGGACTAGAGAGAACCGCAGTTATTTTTAAAATTAACAGCCTTCTAGTTGTATACAGTGCAGTAGAGGGTTTGCAGTGGAAGTGTTTTGTTTTTTTTTTTTTTTTAACTGAACCCGGCAAACTAGATTAATCATAGCAAGTGAATTAGCCAGGGCATTGTGGACTACCGGATGGAAGGTAAGCATTTTTTTTTTATGTGAAAGATTTTTTTTCTTATTTTTGGAGAGAATTTGGTGGTTAGACTAAGGTGCGTGTGAGTAAGTTGCATTTGTTTAAATACTTTGAAATTGCATATTTATGATGTCCTTCAAGAATGCAACTGCAGTCATAACATATGGGTTGTCCTGCCTCAGGCAGCCCTCGGTCGGCCGAATTCCAAAGTCTGGGTCCGGCGTCGGCTGGTGTCGCCTCCTCTCCGACGTCACAATGGCTGGAGTATAAAGGCATCGGCCGACGCCATCTTCTTCAGTCTTTCTTGCCGTGCGGTGCCCGAAGCAGAAGCAGTTCGCAAGTGCCGGTCGGTCAGCTCCTGTGTTTTCAGTACCGAAGTCATCTAAAAGCTAAGTACCCCGTTGGGGAACATTTTTTCTTGCCTCAGCCGATGTCAGAACAAATTGAGAAAGTTAATAATTGTTTGTCTTGTGGTAAACAAATACCTCATAAGGACTTCCATTCTCTCTGCCTTCCTTGCCTGGGCCCAGACCACGACGTCTCGGCCTGTGCTGCCTGTGCTTGCTTTAATGAGCGCACTCTCAGGCGCCGGGCAGAATTCGCAGAGGACTTTTTCGGTGAATCTTTTGCGTATATCATGCCGTCGGATCAACCGACAACCCAATCTGCTAAAAAACGCAAGGACCGGGACCGACATCCTCGGCCCGCGTCCTCTACCGATGCTACTCCTAAATCCTCTGCTGGCGCTCCGGTCCCCTCGGAAGTGGTAAATCAACTGCTCCAGGCCGACGACACTGCATTAACACGACCTTCGGTCTCGGTGATCTCTCCGGTGCCGGTTGTTGATTTTCCTCCGGAAACCGAAGTTCTGGATCTACCCGACACCATTCCTGTGGACAAGGTAACGCCTGCACGTGGGGCTGCTAGGCCTCCTGTCTCCATGTCCATCAAGGCCTTTGCACGTGCTAAGGCCGCCAGTCAGGCCAAGGCCCATCCTAAACCTGCCCAGGCCCCTTCATCTGATAAGCAGATCATGTATCTGGCTGCAGATCTTATTTCCCTTATCAGGGGGTCTCAGCCTCATCCGGACAGGGGTTCTCAGCCATCTGCAGAAAAAAGGCCTAGAACTGAGCAGGCGGACGACCTCTCCTCGGATGAAGCCTCTGGGGATTCTGAGCATTCTGAGACCCAAGAAGAACCCTTCCAGGCCTACGAGGACTCTGATGCTGAGGAATCAATTCCCTCTGCCTCCCCTCCAGAGGATTTCTCATTTGGTGAAGTCCTGCATTCCATGAGGGAACATTTTCAATGGCAGGGTCAGGAATTCTCTGACTCCAGGAAAAGGCTTCGTACTTTCCTCAAGCTTCCCCAGCACAGACCTTTGGCTATCCCTCCAGTTATGGATGTTTTGGATGATGTTTTCTCTGACTCCAGTGCCAACCCTGATTCTCTTCCTCCTGCTCCTGTCAAGCCGGACAGATATTATAGGGTCCCTGACACTCACAAGCACCTTTTTTAAGGCTCACTCTGTGGATCTAGAAACTATTTCACAGGGCCCCAAGGGAGTGGCTTCCTCCTCTGCCAAAAACCCACTGCCAGCTGACAGAGAAGCAAGGTCCCTGGAGAGATGGGGTAAAAAAGTATATACCTCTACTACCCTAGCCATGAGGTCTCTTAACTGCCTTTTTCACATGTTTCAGTACCAAGATTTTCTCCTGGATGATTTACAGAAAGTTAGCCTCTCCTGAGCCTATTGATAAAAAGGCACTGCAGGATCATATTCATAACACTCAGCCGGTTAATAACCATTTTCTGCAGTGTGGTTATGATGCACTGGAAGCTTCATGTAGGGCAGCTATGACTGGTGCTGTGATACGTAGACATGCTTGGTTGAAGGATCAGTCTTTGCCTGACCATGTTAAAGTAAAGTTACTGGATGCACCTTTGGAAAAACAAAAGCTTTTTGGTGCTACTGCACAAGATGTATTGAAATCCATAGAAGAAAAAGCAAAGTCAGTACAGACAGTCAAGGATTTCCTTCAGGTTCAGCCACCCAGATTCAGCAGAAACTGGCCCTCCAAGAATTGGTCCTTCCCCGGCTCTGACAAGTTTCAAAGGGGAAAAAGCAGACGTGCCCGAGGTAGAGGGCAATACCGAGGATCTTACAGGGGCCGCCAATGGCAACCTCCAAATCAAAGAAGTGGCGCAGACAGTTCAGCTGCACCACAAGGACAATCACAATGACTTGACTTTCGTACCGCCTACAAAGGTTCAAAGAGAAGCACCTTTGGGCGGAAAATTAGCCTTATTCTCACAAAACTGGCATATCTTAACCAAGGACAATTGGATTCTGGATTTGATAGACAAAGGTTACAGATTCCACTTCCACACATTACCAATAAAACAAGGCATGCCAAACCTGCCACATATCAAAGGGCAGAGGCACTCACTCAAGTTTCCAAGCTGTTAAGTATAAAAGCAATAGAAAGGGTTCCTCCTCAGGAGCAAGGCCAGGGATTTTATTCAAGACTGTTCCTTGTTCCAAGAAAAGAAAACAGATGGAGACCCATACTGGACTTGTCAACTCTAAACACTTTCCTCATTGTGCCAAAGTTCAAAATGCTGATGTTGCAGCAACTTCTTCCCATGTTGGGCAAGGGGTCTTGGCTGGTCACTCTGGACCTCAAGGAGGCATACCTGCATGTCCCAATCAGACAAAGCTGCAGAAGATACCTCAGATTTCTTGCAGGGACAGAGCATTATCAATTCTCAGCATTGCCGTTTGGCTTATCTACTGCGCCCAGAGTGTTCACGAAATGCCTGGCATCAGTAGTGGCACACTGCAGACTGAAGGGGATTCAAATATACCCCTACTTGGACGACTGTCTCATACAAGCAGACAACAAACAAACCTTAAAAGGGAATTTGGACTATGTCATGCATCTACTGCAGGCCTTGGGATACACAGTCAGCATTCAGAAGTCAAACTTACTACCATCCCAACAAATTATATTCCTAGGAGCCAAACTGGACACGGAAAACCAAATGGCCTACCTCACAGAGGAAAAACAGCAGCATTTACCAGAGTACTTCAAAGGCCTAGCAAAGCGTTCCCAGCTGACTGCAAGGAAAATCATGCAGGCCCTGGGTTTCATGGCATCTTGCATCCTTCTGATACCTTTGGCAAGACTTCATATGAGAAAGCTGCAATGGTATTTAAAAAACTTATGGTCTCAACACAACAACAGCCTAGAGGTCATAATCCCACTTATTCCATGTCTGCAGAAGGAATTTCTATGGTGGGCTCAAGCCAGTCAACTAAACGAAGGCATGTCTTTCAACAGACCTCAAGCAGACCAAATGATAACAACAGACGCCTCAGACCATGGATGGGGGGCGCACATGGAGGGCAGATGCATTCAAGGTCTTTGGACGCCAAAGGAAAGACATCTGCACATAAACCAAAAGGAGATGTTGGCAGTGATACATGCCATTGAGACTTTCGAGAAATCACTAAAACAGGGACATTTGCTAATAAGGACAGACAACACCACTGTCATGTGGTACATAAACAAGCAGGGAGGCACTCATTCTTATCCCCTCTGCAGACTAACAATGCTTCTCTGGGAAAAATCCCTGAGCCTGAAGATACATTTATAAATCCCAGTTTGTACCAGACAAGGACAATGTACTGGAGGACAATCTGAGCAGAAATTTCATGGATCCACACAAATGGATACTGCACCCTCACATTTTCTCTCAACTGGCAAGGACATGGGGAAGACCGGACGTAGATCTTTTTGCTTCCCACTTAAATCATCACCTGGAAAAGTTCTACACAAGGACTCACTAGCTTGGAAAACGGATGCTCTCTCCTTCAGCTGGAATTCTCTAAAAATGTATGCATTCCCTCCCCTGCCTCTGCTGACCAAGGTGATACTGAAGATCAAAGCAGAACAACCAACAGGCATCTTGATAGCTCCAGACTGGCCAAGGCAACACTGGTACCCATTGCTATTGACCATAACTCGGACCAAACCATGGCCTCTGACCCTATGGCCCCTGCTCTTAACTCAACACAATTACAGGACTGTACATCAAGACCTGAAAACATTGCATCTGACAGCCTGGAGGCTACCATGACTTCAACACCTAACTCTCTTTCCAAATCTGTTCAAGAGATCTTGCTGGAAGCACGCAGACCTTCCACCAGAAAAACCTATTCAGCCAAGTGGAAGAGATTCAGTATCTGGAATGCCAACAGGGGTCAGGACACAGCATTACTGAGTATACCTCAGATATTAGAATACTTGGCAGAACTATTTCATACTGGACTCTCTTACTCCTCGATAAAGATTCATGCCTCAGCAATCTCAGCAAAATACAACTGTGACCCTCCAGTGTTTTCGCATCCTCTGCTTTGACAGTTTCTAAGAGGGATAAAGAATATCAAACCTCCCAGAAAACAGCCAGTACCTGCATGGGACCTCAACTACGTGTTGGAAAAACTAACTCTTCCTCCATTTGAGCCAGCAGCAACCTCAGAAATGCAATTCCTGTCATGGAAGACGGCCTTCTTATTGGCAGTCACCTCTGCAAGAAGAGTTTCGGAGATATAGGCACTCATGGCAGTGCCCCCCTTCCTCATTTTTCATCAATACAAGAGTCTCTCTAAGAACCAATCCTACATTCATGCCAAAAGTAATTTCCAGGGTGTCTCTAAATCAAGCTATTCATCTACCTACATTCTTCCCCAATCCTCAAAATAAGGGGGAAAACTACTGCATACTTTGGACATACACAGACAACTACGCTACTACTTGGACAGAACTAAGGCCACCAGAAAGTCTGACCAGCTGTTTGTAGCCTATGCTGCTGGAGTACAAGGAAAAGCAATCTCCAAGCAAACAATTTCAAAATGGATTGGACATTGCATCAGATTTTGCTATTCTTTTCATGGAAAAGGTGTGCCTGCCAATATTAGGCCGCATTCCACCAGAGCTATAGCCACTTCCACAGCTTTCCTAAGAGAAGTGGCAACAAAGGACATTTTAGAGGCTGCTACATGGAGCTCCGTGCATACATTTACCAAGCACTACAACCTGCCCTTATACTCCAGATCCCGAGCAGGCTTTGCTTCGGCAGTCCTGCAGGGGATTTTAGCTACACCATCCTTATCATAGTTCCATCCACCCCCAGCTTGGCTATGGTATTCAACCCATATGTTATGACTGCAGTTGCATTCTTGAAGGACATAGTACAGTTTTGTACCTACCATAAATGTAGATGTCCGATAGATATGCAACTGCAGTCGGGTTTACCCACCCTCCTACCCCTCTGTATCATTCTTTTTGGGTCCCTACCCCTTTTCCCTTCAGCTGGGGGTATCTCCTATGGTGTATCTGTTTATTACTGTTGTGCATGTTTGGGATTATTTTTATCCATTTACCAAATTTAGCCTTCCTAAGAGGGCACCTGGCATCTGGGGCAAGAAACACTGAAGAAGATGGCGTCGGCCGATGCCTTTATACTCCAGCCATTGTGACGTCGGAGAGGAGGCGACACCAGCCGACGCCGGACCCAGACTTTGGAATTCGGCCGACCGAGGGCTGCCTGAGGCAGGACAACCCATATGTTATGACTGCAGTTGCATATCTATCGGACATCTACATTTATGGTAGGTACAAAACTGTACTTTCTTTTTCATTGTACTCTTCTACCCTGCTGTTTTTGTTTTGGTGGGGTAGCGGTTAGCTAGCTGGGCTGCGAGTTAAAGTAACTTGCCCTTTCACTTGTTCAGTTTAAATTCTACCATTAAGGCTGGCAAGTGAATATTTGTGTTAATAAAATGGAATATTTTTATCCTTTTATGGAGGCAGGGTTTGGCCAGCTGTGCTGTGGATGAATGTAACTTATCCTTTTAACTTGGTTGGCTTAAATTCCACCCTTAACGTGTATTTGTCTGTATACATTTGAATTTTTATACTTTTGGGGGGGTTGGTGGTAACTTTGTCTTTTACAGAATTAGGCAACATAATCTCCTTTAAAAGAAAACTAAAACATATCACTGATAACCCTAGCTGCACATGCAACACATATCCGCAGCCTCCTTAATCTAGCAAAACTGTTTCATGTAGCAAATATACTTATGTATATGTTATGCTGTTACACCATACGAGTTATCCCTAATCTTTAGTATCATAGTCCACACATCAGTACAACCATCTTAACACATTTTCTCTTCTGTCATTTTCTACTTTTAATAGTACCGTTAAATATATGCCACCTGTAATCTACTTATCCCCACTACCTACCTATAAGATTCTAATTATATCTGTCTTGCCTTTAAATTTAACTCACTAATTCTACCTTTCTCTTTTCCTACTCTCCCCTGCAAAAAAAAAATTGAGCTGTATTGTTAAATATTTCTAACTGTATAATTTTCCTACATACTAATGTTCCATTGTTACTGTGTTGTGCCTTTTTACAACCTATAACATATTTGCTGTTTAGATAGTTTTCTGTATTATTTCACTTGCTTTATATTTTTGTTTCCTTACAGAATGATTTTCATGTAACTTGGTGCTTTTCTCCCCGGGCTTCCACTGAAAATGGTCTCAAGCCCAGTAGACTTTCCCGGTCAATAAATAAATTTTAAAGGCTGGCTGGTGTTTCTGTGAAAATTTTTTTTTTCATGGAAGGGCTAGAACAGCTATTGGAACTTATCCTCTTCATTTGCTCAGGTTAATTTCTGGTATTTAGGGCTGGCTAGTGTGCTTTTTTGTGAAATAAATTGGAATAATGTTTTTTTTTTTTTTCTGAGGTGGCTAGCTATATTGTTGATGCTCAGTTTCAAGTCTGGCATTCACGGCTACTGTGCATTTTAATGAAATAAATTGGAATATTGTATGAAACCGATGTGAAACTTGCTCCAATTTTACAGAATGTTCTTGTATTTGCCAAATATATTTGGTGTGCAAGTTACACTCGTATTGTTTGCTTAACCTACAGTCTGCCTTTACTTGACTGGTGTGCATTTGCATGAAATATGCTGCAATCTTTACTCTCCCTCTCTCTATCTAGGTGCTGTATTTGTAAAACCAAGTTAAAACTGTTCCCGATTTTGCATAGTGTCCCTAACTCTGCTTCATTTTGAACTGTTCCTTAATTTAATTTGGGATCAACCCTCCACATAAGTTACCAAATCCCGAACTACTGGGTCAGCTCTTAGGGGCATGTTAATACCTCTTAACTGTCCATATTTTCACAGGGTGCTCAGATTTTTGCCTCATATTTTTGGTCTATTCGTCATAAAATGTGTGATTTTCTGGAAAATCAGTGGGATCATGGATGATCTGATGATTGAGGTTGCTAAATAATATACATTTGAGTTTTCGACTGCATATCCTTCAGAAAATATATGTTAGCACAAATCCTGTTACTTCAGCAACTTTTTAAGTTTATAAGAGCAATATTTAAAATCTGTTCCTGTTTTTTGGGCCTGTCAGGCTTTGTCCATATTTCTTGCACTCAGAGGTTTAGTGTTATCGGGTGTGTTGTCAATGCTGTACTCTCCTTTCCAAAGGAGACAATAATGCATTTTTAATATTTAGCTTTAGACCATGATCCTGGCACTAGTTATTCATTTGGGAATAAGCCTTCCTGTAGGATGGCCAAGCCTTTTTGGGATTGCTCACTGCTCCTAGCTGGCCATTGTTTTGTTTCATTTCATGATTATTACTAAAAACAATTGTCATAGAGGAGGTGGTGGTAAAAAAAAAAAAAAACTCTGTTGGGGTGGGTATGTTAAAAAAAATTCTGCACCAGGTGACAAATATGCTAGGTGTGCCACTGGAAATGTGTATACTGTGATGCTGAGTTGGAACTGCAAACAAGATCTGTCTGCTAGCTATACCAGTTTCATTAATAGCTTGTTGCTTTTGACTTCTAGATGTATTTGTAGCCCTCCTTTGCCTACATAGTTAGTACATTGGTACTTGTTTCAAAGCAGTTGATTTCTTGAGAAAACATGAAAAATGAGTGAGGTAGCATTGTGTTGCAGGTGTACTAAGTGTTCAGCTCTATGATCCTGTCTGTCTAGGCTGAGGATCAGCAGCCTGATAAAGAGCTAAATTCATACCTTTTCTTTAGCTTTGATTACTCATCAGTGGAATTGCTTCCTAGTTTGCCCAATGTAGTGCATTTAGTATTCCGGTTTTCTAGAAATAGCACTCATTATCTTGTGTCTAAATTCTAGCTGGGAGGAACGCAGAACAGCATCGGGAAGGATTCAGTATCTGAATCACATCACGCGAACAACGCAATGGGAGAGACCAACACGGTAAGAGCATCTATTGGGACATTTATTGTTAAGTTTTAAGTAATTTTGCCAAAAGATGAAACAGAATTTGGTTATCCAAGAATGTTAACACATTCATTCACACACACTGTTAGTCGCTGGAAGCTGTCCAAAGCATCATACACTGCTTTGCATTATTGCAGACTTTGTTCTAACCTGTTTGAGCAGTGAAAAACACTTCATAGTTCTGTACAGTTTATATTATACCATGACCGCCGAAAAACGTGCACGCTGATTGGCCAGCGTGCCCGTTGTAAATCGAGTTATACTAATGGAAAAAGGTCCGGTCGCCCGGACTTTTTTCCATTAGTATAACACGTTTTAAACATTGTTCGCTATGTTAAATGGGTTTAACATAGCGAGACAGCTTTAAAATAAGCAACGGAGATCTCCGTTGCTTATTTTAAAGCTGTATCGCTATGTTAAACCCATTTAACATAGCGAGACAGTGTTTTAAAAAAAGCAACGGAGAAAGCAAGATCTCTGTTGCTTTTTATAGCTATGTTAAATGAGTTTAACATAGCGAGACAGTTTTAAAATAAGCAACGGACATCTCCGCTGCTTATTTTAACTGTCTCGCTATGTTAAACTCATTTAACATAGCGAAACACTAAAAAAAAAAGCAACGGAGACCTTGCTTTCTCCATTGCTTTTGCCCACAGCTCTGATGTACTGCGCAGGCGCACAGTACATCAGAACTGCCGCGGATGCCAGACATCTGCGGAAGGGCAGTAAACAGGCATTATACTATGCCATTATTTAAGAAAAGTAATAGTTTCTTTTCTTAAATAATGTTATATAATAGCAATAACCATTCTGGTGGTAATGCTAAATTTACCCACGGTTGGCTTTTGTTTACCGGGCTTCGCCCTCGGGACCAAACCACTCCAACCGTGGGTAAATTTAGCATTACCCACACCCAGGCGTGGGTTATTGCTATATTAACATCCCCAAAGTCTGTGAGTGCATCAGCTGCAGTTTTAGGAAATTTGTCCCTGAATCAGAGAATAGAATTCAGAAGCTCAAAGCAATGACCGAAATAACTATCTTTTTTTAGTTTGAGTTTGTAGGCATTCATTTTCTGCTCTTACATTGCTAGAATGAAGATCAGATGTTTGTTCTCATCATTGTCTAATCATTTTTAGTCATTACTAATTATTGTCAGTTTTTTGCATTATTAACCTTTTTAGTATATCCTATCCTTTTTATTTTTCATACGAGATGTAGAACCAAATTCCTTTTGTCTGCGTTCTTTTGAATTGATGCAATGTTTAACATCTTATAACTTTTTAGTAGAAGAGTTTCCTTGGTGTCCTGTCTAAATTTCTCCTAGTCACTTTAAGTAACAATCATCTTCCCTAACAAGGCTAATCAGGATTTACTCGTGAGTAAAATGTATAGAGCTCAGTCTGTAAGCTCAGGAGTCCTGTATGTGCCAGCATTACATCAGTTGTTTATTGGGCACTCTGAGGTCTTGATGTAGAAATTCATGCAGGCACCTGCACTGTTGTGTAGAAAGTCTTGAGTTAGCATTTCAGAAATAATGGTGTTTGGAACTTTGAGGAACCATGATTGTATCTTCACAGTATCACTGAATTTAAATGTAATGCTGTAACCTGAGGTGGGAATAGACTAAAACTGTAGTCATCAGTAATGGCAAATTTGCAGATATGAATTTACTTGGTAACAAGGTATGTCTGAGACGTTCTTGAAAGCAAGGCTACTTTTTACAATGTCAAAGTCCATATAATGTGACTCCCAGATATTTCAACAGAAGTATAGCTTTGATTACTTTGGACTGTTGTTTTCATTTACAGTATGTCATTATACACGGCTTACCCTAGAATAGTGCATTTGTTTTATTCATAGGCAGATCTAGCTGTAGGAGAGTAATTTATGTTAGTAATTGCATTTATGAATCAGTGTGTTCTGATTTATTACCCCAAATCTATTTGCAAGCCTAGCCATTCAACTGTTCCTTACCCACTTGTATGGTGGGCATGTTAAGAGTTGGCCAAGGATTATGTGGGGAGTTAGTTGGGGATTACTGTCATTTTTGCCCAGGGAATTTGCAATTTTCTATCCAATGATGTTACCTTCTGAATAGGGTCAGGGGCACTTTGCTTCACATAGACGGGGTGCTTATTCCATATTATAGGGATTCTGAGTCACATTTTTAAGTTCAGGTGGCTGGCTGTGTTACCGGAGCTGTTTTACAGATGTGCAAGTGACCCATTAGAGCTGGATCTGAGCATTCCTTTTATGCTAGGCATAAATGGCTTCTGTAACATGTAGGAGACTGTGGGTCTGTATTATATAGTCGAAGTTTCAAAACTTCGAATCCCATATGTTCAACATATGATCAAAGTTTGAAACTTTGAATATATAAAAAAAACATTAAAAAAAAATGAAACTTACCTTAATGTGGCAAGCAAGGGGGAAAGTCCCCCTGCACCCCCACCCCCACTACTTAAATATGTCAACTCCGAGATGGCACTTAAGTGCAGAAAAGGGAAATTCTCCCATTCTGCACTATACGGCGCCCTTACATTTAACCTTCGAACTTTTCAAAATTCAGTCATATGGTGCCGACCATATGACATTCGAACTTTGAAAAGATCGTTCATGTAATAGGGACCCGGAGACTGTACAGAGATGGGGCCATAACTTTCAACTGTTGTATTTTTGCCTCACTTTAGGCCTGTTCCTCATAAAATTTGTAGCTTTCTGGCAAATCGCTGAGGGATTGGAGTCATTAAATGACATACATTTGAGTTTCAGATTTCATATCCTTTAAAAAGAAAAAGTGTTGGCATACATAAGAGAGAGTCTGTCCCTGTTTTTTAGACCCCTCTGCCATTATTTTGGGCTCTGTCCAGATGTCTAGTCCCAAGAGGTTGAGCTAGGAGATATTGCAAGTATTTGGGTTATATACATGACAAAGGAGGTATATCCGTGGTGGTGCAGCAGTAGTGTTGTTGCTTCACAGCTAGAGGTTCTCCCGTTCGATTCTCGGCTGGAGTGCGGGGAGTGTGGAGTCTGCATGTCCTCCCCGCGGTTGGGTGGGTGTTCGAAAGACATGCGTAAATGGGCATGCCTTCGTTGAAGGTTGAATGTCGAGCTGGCACCTCGGCGTTTGTGAAAATCTACTGCCAATCATTAGCGGACCGGAGTTCCGCTGTGGCGACCCCTAACCGGGAAAAGCCGAAAGACAAACAAACAACAAAAACATGACAAAGGGGGCCTTTTTACGGAGTCTAAGGGCTCATCGTTCTTAGCAATAAGACCTCCAGGTCCAAGAATGTTGTGAGTTGGGTTACCGAATGGATTTTCTTGCATCTTGGCTATATTGGTTGAAGATATTGCTATGTTCCCAGATCCTTGATTATCTGATCAAGTAATTAGCTTGAGTGGACAACTTTCCAACTTGCATTGAGTTTTAATTCATTACTTTACCAGTCACTTGCTTTAGACCCTCTTCTATGTTGCTGTGGGGGGAATTTGATAGCTCCTAATTTAGTCATCTGCAAACTTGGTGAGCTAGATTTTTGACATTAAACTTTCATTCTGAGAAATGGATACCAAACAAAAGCGGCCACAACACAAAGCCATGGAGTAGTCTACTGGTGATGGGTCTCTTGTTGGTTTTGCTTATGACTTCTGGTTTTTGCTTATGACTTGGGCCTATCTGTGAACCAGCTACAAATTCAGTGAATTTCAGAGTTGTGCTCTGAATTATGCCTAATCAACCATGCCCAAGTGGGATATTGTATCAAATACTTTGGCCAAATCCTGGTAGGTGGTATGCAGTTTTCCTCCTCCATACCTGTGGTGACCCACTGCCTGGTTCAGTTAAATTTTCCTTAATGCCAAACTTGAATGTGTTCAGTGTCTGTAGATGGGCAATGTTTTTTTTTATTCTGTTGGTCAGACTGGTCTGTAATTCCTGGGTTTGGTTGATGGTCCACCCTTTTGATGCAGGATGATCATTGTGGGATTGAGCTACTTTCCCTCATCGAGCGAGTGTCAAATCTTCTCATGTAGTGCAATCCATCCATCTCCTTTCTAGTGCTGGATCTTCACTAGAACTTGTCTATCTTGCACATGGGCTCAACACCATAGTCTACAATTGGAGCTACTTTGATTACTGCTGTTACTCGCTTCTCTCCCAGAGTGCATCTTATTGATTGTCTTCAGGCACTTCACTTGTACCTTCATCTCTTCTAACTGCAGTAGTACTGGTTGCACCACTGCTTGCACACCTTGTTTTTCTGCTTTGACGTTCTGGTGTCAACCCCTGACACTGCCAGTTGTCTTTGATTCTAGCTTGACTTCAGATCTCTCAACCTGTTTGTGTATCCCTTTCAGGGTAATTGTGCATCTTTCTCCCCCATTTGCTGCCATGGTAACTGGCACACTTATTCCCTGGCGATTTGTCAGCTGGACTAAAGTCCTTACTGGCTCATCTCAAAAAAAATTGAGAACCTGAAAAAGATGAGCACTCTGGGAAGAATCCTACAACCGCTCAGTGAAAAGCATTTCAAGCTTTGGTTCAAGTTTCTATTATTTTTGTTCCTCAAATGTACTCTGATTTAAAATGTCGTATCTAAACTAAAATATCAAGAATGGAAAAAATTGACTAAACTTAAAGTAGGTATTGAGATTGAAGTTAAGAAAAGGTTTGGTTGACTGAGACTCCTTGGAGTTGTTTTAAAAATGGTATTTGGAAGACTGCAGAGACCTGCCTGGTTTCTGTGTTCAAATACAATGGAACCCTCACAATTTTGTCACCAATCCTCATTGTCCTAATACTAAAGTTTCAGTTTGTACTCCGTCTAATCCTTTCTGCATCAAGATTCACCAGCACTATTCTGCTTCTGTCTAGATAATTTAGCAATTGTTTGCCTCCCCTCTTGAAAACTACACTGATCCTTGCCAATTTTGGCAACACATTTAAAACTGAAGTTGGTCTATATGAAGCTGATTTTTCTGAGTAATACAGCCACAACAGCTTTCTTCCAAGATGCTGGTGTCCAATTTCTTTTTAAATATTGCAGTCTGGAAGATTCCTAACTTCACAAGAATATTCTCTGCTGGAGACTTTGCTTGGGGGTCTATATCGTGTCATTGAACCATCACTTCAAATGGCATTTCATCAGAAATGCCCCCTGCTCATTATCAAACTCAAGTCACCTGTGTTAAAGACATAGCTGCCAAATTAGGGATGAATTGTTTCCTATCCATTTGTCCAAGTTGCACTTGAATTGGGTTAGGGAGGACCTCTGCTTCACATGGATGGGGAGCCTGTTGCTTAGACGGGGCAGTCTCCGGGGATACATACCTCTCTAGCAGGTCCTATTTATATCACAGGCAAGGTTTAAGTCTTTAGAACGGGGAATTATGGTGCTGTTTTGTGGATGTACAGGAGATCCATCAGAGTGGGGTCTGACAATGCCCTCTATGCCAGGCATAGATCTCCCCTCAGTAGCCTACAGGAGACTGAGTGCAGGGATAGGGTCTTGAGGTGGTCTGCATAGGACATTTTACTTCCTGTATTCTTTTGGTGAGGAACCTGTGGGCATTCCAATTGTTGGATATGTCTGGTTAGGTACACAAAGGGGGCATTTTACTCTGATGGGTCTGAATGCCTAATACAGTGGAGCAATGGCTTCCTTGGGCTTGTATGTCATACCTTTGTTTATAAATTGTGCCACATAAAATTATTTCCTCACCACCGTAGACACATGATGGTCAAGGGCAAGATTACTGTAACAACTGGGTCAACTCTAATATGATACTAACGCGTTTCTTGGCATTTAATTTTAGTCCATGGCTCTGACACCAGTTGTTTCAGACTCTCCTGGAGAACATTTGTCAGTGTGAGATTCAATGAAGGCTTCTAATTTCCAATAGTCTGCAAATTGTCAGATACCGCTGACATTGGCCTTTACTTCTGAGATGTCTGCTCCAAAAAGGAGCAGCCCAAGGACTGATCCTTGAGGGACTTGTGACTAGCATCTTTGTAGAGGTGGACTCCCGTTCTAACTTCTGGGTCTTATCTGAGCCTGTTGCGTATCCACCAGGTGACATACAAGTTTGTACTGAACTCTTGAGTTTGTCAACAATGCCAGAGTGGGGTGTTGTCAAATACCTTGGCAAGGTCAAGGTAGGCAGTGTGAGCGTGTTTCTTTCCTTTATTCACCAGGTTGAGTTGGCATGATCTGCCCTTGACAAAACCAAACTGGGTTGGGTCCAGTGTCTGGAGGCTTACTATATCTCTAATCTCTGATTCTTTCCATGACTTCACATAAGACTAGTGAGACTTGTGGTCTGTAGATGGCCCACGTTTGTGCAGAGGAATGACTGTTGCCTTTCTCCATTCATGAGGCACAAAGCCTGTTTCTGGAGGCTACGGTTGGATAGTAATTCCAGATCCCCTGATAAGTTGTTTCATGTTATTTAGAAGGCATCCTGGGAAATTGTCTGGGCCCATTGATGCAATATTCCATTGAAAATAATTTCTATCCAGTCTAGCCCAGTTAATGTATCATCTGCTATGAATTTGTCTTTATGGATTTTCGCTTCTAGGTCCTCCTTGACATGGCATTAAATATATTGATTCCAAGGATATTGCCAATATCCTGGCAGATCGATTTAGTGCCAACTTCACCCCCTAAAGGGCCCATCTCAATACCAAAAGATTGCCAAATTCTGGTAATCACTGCCACACAGGTAGAAACTGCACTCTCCAAAGCTAAGAATACAGCATCCATGGGGCCAGATGACATTCTGGGCTGTGTACTACATGAACTACAAAATGAACTGGCACCTCACCTAAGTGTCATGTTTAATCATAGCCTCACCTCAGGCTTCGTGCCCACTGAGTGGCGCACAGCTACAGTTATCCCACTCCACAAGGGGGGGATCCACCTTGGATCCCGTGGACTACTGTCTAATCAGTCTGACGAGCCTGATCTGCAAGGGCATGGAACTTATAAACAAAGACATTGGCAACCTTCAAACACTGGACCCCACACAGTTTGGGTTCGTGAAGGGCTGATCTTGTCTCCTGAACTTGATTGACTTCTTTGAATCAGTCTCCAGAGCTGTGGACGAGGGTAAGGCACAGCCTATCTGGACTTCGCCAAGGCCTTCAACGTCATCCCCCACTCTGGAATCGTAGATAAACTTACTAAGCTGGGCATAAATCCCTACATCACTCGATGGGTTGCCAACTGGCTTACTGACAGAACCCAGACTGTAAAAGTAGCCGACTCCAAATCCAGCTCCAGACAAGTGACAAGTGGAGTACATCAGGGTTCAGTCCTGGGCCCACTCTTGTTTGGCAGATACTTCTCTGAAGTACAGGCCAACACTAAGGGACTCTGGCTAACAAAGTTTACAGATGACTGCAAACTGAGAGCCATTATTGAATCCCCAAATGATGTGGATATTCTACAAAAGGGCCTTACAGAAACAGATGCCTGGTGCCAGAGCCATGGGCGCAAGCTTAATGCCAAGAAGTGTATAGTTATCCTCTTTGGAAAAAAAAAAAACATGTACCCATGAATTACCACATAGGTGGCAGTACACTAAACATTGAAAGTGTGATGAGAGACTTAGGAACACAGGTGGACAGTGGTCTCACCTTCGATAACCACATCGCCACAACAGTCAGGAAATCCTTCTATGTGGCACATCTCATCATTAAGGGCTTTTCATCTAGAAAAAAGGAGTTCATTGTCGCACTGTACTCATCCCTCGTTAGACCTATTATAGAGTGTAACGCCCCGTTTGGTATGTACCTCACAAGACATCTGCAACAGCTGGAAAGGCCGCAGAAATACCTCACTAAAAGAATCACTGGCCTAAAGCAGATGCCATATGCTGACCATCTAAAAAAACTCCAGCTATACTCTGTGGCATATCGTCTACTCAGAGGCGATCTCTGCTTAACATACAAGGCCATGTCAAACCCTGAGCTGTTGGACATGCTCCACTTAAAGAAATCCCAATCCCTCAGAGACACACAATCCAGGGATCTAAACCTTGTCATCAAAATGAACAAAACATGCTAGAGGGATAGATTCCTGACCCAGAGACTCCCCATACTCTGGAATAGAATGCCCATACATGACAAGCAGAGCGCCTCCTTGGCCCTCTTCAGAAGGAACCTTTTTGGTTGGATGGGAGATAGGAAATTCACCCCAGGGATTATGTCAGTTGCCCTGCTAGACAGGGGTCTAGGGAAGTAAATATTGTGGGAAGAAATATCCAGAGAATTGTTATGGCTAGGCATGTATAGGCCCTAGGGCCAATAGCCTAGTACCAACCTATGAACTAGCAGGCCATCTCCCTTGTCCCCCTCCAACCACACACCTAATACACACACACATGTTCACATTTACAGGTGCTTCCCTCTGCTGGTCCTGTGCTTAAAGTTCAGATATTATGTTTGTTCTCAAAAGTATAAACGTTTCTTGAGCCATTGTGCTAAGTATTGATATTGTCTGCCGGAGAAATGTGCTTGTCACTTGTGATGCTTTGGTAAAAATAGGGTTTAGATGCTTTTCTACATGTTCTCTGATGCTGTGGGAAAGAAATGTTTGTAGATGCTTTTCTGCACGTTTGTGTTTTGCCAGAGTTCTGATTCTGCCATTTATGCATGTGCTTTTATTTTTCCAACAAACATCTGTGTTAAATTTTCACATATGGAATAGGTGAACTCACAATTATATAAATGAAAAACAAAACAAAATGACACCACTTTGTTGCAAACAGTCTACATCATAGACACAATTGAAACAACTTTAGTTGCAAACATTGTACATCACTTACCAGTCATTGTCAGTTAAGCATTGTATGGCACATTGAAATCCTGCCTCTTAAACCTCGTTCCTGCTCTGCATAAATTGTACCCACAATTCCCATTTTTCTTATGTAGTTTGCTCCTTCCCTTTTCTAAAGATCCTACTTCCACTTGTTTTATTTCTGTTACTATATTCACTACTTCTAGTAAAGTTGGCCTAGATTTTCTAGTAATTGCTTTTTTGGCAGCCACCATAATTAGACTCAACAAAGCTTTTTACTATGTTTAGGCAATTCCAGTTCTATATCATAACTCAAAAAAATCATCACCTCAGTCAATCCAGTCTGCTCATCCAGCATCTCCGACAAAGTGGTCTGCAGGGAATCCCTAAAGTCTGAAAGCAAATTACGCTCTCAAAAAATGTTCCCAGCCACCTCTTTCTTGCCCATCACACCTCCAACATTTGCTATCCACCCAAGGAAAAATTCTTTTAAGTCTACTTGAGGTATAAAAATTCCTATGTAAACACTTCCAGGGAAACATCCTAAATCTTCTAGACTTTGTTGCATATTTGGGAGATATACATATATTCCCCCTTGTCTCTGTGTGAATTGTTTATCCAGTCTCTCTTCCCAGTCCTTTCTAAGCTCCTCTGATTGATTCTTATAATTATCATGCAGTATTTTATATGCTTTACTAATTATTCCTTTTTTAATGGCGGCTTCTGTTCTAGATTCTATTATAAACTCTGCCAGTGCTGGTCTTTCATTAAGAAGCCCCCTATTTCTTTTCTCTTTGCCTATACTCTGATATCTTTGATAGGGAAGGTAGTCTCTGACCAGCAGTCCAAATAAATTCTTGGCCTCTTCCCATTCTATTACCTTTCCTTTCTAGTTATTTGCTCTCAGTACCTTGGATGTTCTTCGTGTTACACTGTTGCAGTCATTACACTTGGTTTATCCTGCTGGCAGGCTACCCTCAGTCGGCCTGAATTCCAAAATCTAGGTTCGGCGTCGGTTGCTGTCGCCTCTTCCCTGACGTCAGTACGCCAGGGGTATAAAAGATGCAGCCGACGCCATTTTCTTCAGTCTTTCTTGCTGTGCGGTGCCCGAAGCATAAGCGGTTCGCAAGTGCCGGTCGGCCGACTTCTGAGATTTTCGTGTTCGAATTTCAGATCCAAAGTCTTCATTAAAAGCTAAGTACCCCATTGGGGAAACTTTTTTTCTTGCTCCAGACCAGTGTCAGAAAAAGTTAATAATTGTATTTCTTGTGAGAAGCAAATACCTCATAAGGACTTTCATTCTTACTGTATTCCTTGCCTAGGCCCTGACCACGACGTTGCTAGTTGTCGGTTTTGTGCTAGATTTAACCAACGCACTATTAAGCGTCGGTACGATTTTGCATTACACTATTTTGGCAGAAGATTTAATTATACAATGTCGTCGGATAGCCATCCGACTACCGGAATTCACAAGAAACGCAAAGAAAAAGAAAAGGACAGGCATCCGAGGTCCAAAATCGATGACTAGGCTTCTTCTAAGCCAGTTGCCGGTTCTCAGTGAGGTGCCTTCGCAGCTCCTGACGCCCGCTACTTTAGACTCGCAGGCCACTACCGACTCCCACGTAGAGTCGACTAGGCCGCTGGAAGCTCAAGGTATTGGACCTTTGGAGACTATTCCCTCAGATGGGTCCAGAGCCGCTGAGCAGGCATCGGCTTCTGAGGGTGTTTTCAGACCTACTCAGTTATACATTAAAACTTCAGCTTCAAAGGCAAAGACTAAAGCACCTTTAAATACAAAGAAACAAGTACAACAGCCTCATGGACAGGCCTCCATGCCCAAAAAACAGATGCTCAAAATGGCCAATGACTTAATTACTTTGATCAGGGGTTCCTATCCCCCACCTGATAAAAGGCCTAGGCAAGAGACAGAATATGAATCTTCAGATCAGGTTTCCATTTCTTCTGATTCCTCTTCTGACCAGGAATACTCTCTTCCTCCCTGTGAGGATTCTGATGCTGAAGAATCTATCCCTTCAGCCTCTCCTCCTGAGGGTTACTCTTTTGGGGAAACCTTGCATACCATGAGGGAGCATTTCCACTGGGAGAGCCAAGATTTTTCAGAATCTAAGAAAAGGCTTAGAGACTTCCTTTTACTACCACAACACAGGCCCCTAGCTATTCCACCTATGTTGGACATTGTTGATGATGTATTTTCAGAGTCCAGTCTGACCCCTGACTCCTTACCTCCAGCTCCTGTTAAGCCGAACAGGTACTACAGGGTCCCTGACTCTCATAAATTCCTTTTCAAAAACCCTGCTGCTGACCCAGAAACTATCTCTCAGGGTCCCAAAGGGGTCAAGGCTTCCGCTGCAAAAAACCCTACCCCCTCTGACAGGGATTCTAGGGCATTGGACAGATGGGGAAAAAAGATTTACACTTCTGCTACCTTGGCTATAGTGGCTTTAAATTGTCAGTTTCATATGCTCAAATAGCAGTATATTATGTCACTGCTTAAACAGAAAATGTTGATAAATTCTGATTGTGCAGAAAACAAAGAAATGCAGGGTTTATTGCATGCAGCTGAACTAGTTGGAAAGCATACTTTGCAATGTGGTTTTGATTCTTTGGAGGCCTCCTGCAGAGCCGCTGTTACGGGTTCTGTCATCAGGAGGCATGCTTGGTTAAAGGAACAAAATCTGCCTGATCATGTCAAAGCAAAATTATTAGATGCCCCATTACAGCATGATACCTTGTTTGGTGTTAAAGCAGAAGAGGTGTTAAAGAAAATGGAGGACCAAGCTAAATCTATGCAAACGGTTAAGGATTTCTTACAGGTACAGCCTCCAAGATTTAGCAGACACTGGCCTACAAAGAATTGGTCCTTTCCAGTGTCAGACAGACCACAAAGGGGCAGATACAGATGCCCAGTAGGCAGATCCCAGCCCCAAGGTTCGTACAGGTCTAAACAATGGGGTGATTCTACTTCCAAAAGTGGAGAAGACAAATCACAGCCATACAGGAAACAGTCCCAATGACTTCCCCCTGCCTGCTCCAAGCACTTATCTTCTGGCAACACCTTTAGGGGTAAAACTAGCACTTTTTTTCTCAAAATTGGCACATAATAACCCAGGACAAATGTGTCCTAGACATAGTGTCACAAGGCTGCAAGTTTCACTTCCGTACTGTGCCAAGGACAAACGGTTGGCCAGACCTGCCAAAACAACAATGGGCAGAGGCACAAAAGCAAGTCTCATCCATCATGGACATGAGGGCCATTCAACAAGTACCAGAGCAAGAGCAGGGACAAGGATTTTATTCAAAACTGTTCTTGGTACCAAGAAAGGACAAGACCTGGAGACCAATACTGGACCTATCTATTCTAAACACATTTCTGGATATACCAAAATTCAGAATGTTGACTCTACAGCAACTTCTGCCCATGCTGGGCAAGAATGCTTGGCTTGTAACTTTAGACCTAAAAGAGCATACCTGTATGTCCCAATCTGACAAACATGCAGAAGATACCTCAGATTCAAAGCTGGCTCAGTGCACTACCAATTCTCTGCACTGCCCTTTGGCTTATCTACTGCGCCCAGGGTCTTCACAAAGTGCTGGCACCAGTAATTGCATTCTGCATACAAAGAGGAATACAAATATGTCCTTACTTGGACGACTGCGTCATTCAAGCAGAGAACAAGGACATTCTACTACAGCATCTGGCGTTTGTAAAGAGATTTCTAACAGGCCTAGGATACACAGTCAACGAAAAGAAATCAAAACTAGTACCCTCTCAAGAGATACTATTCCTAGGTGCAAGCTTAAATACAACTGCCTAGATGGCTTATCTCACTCCAGACAAACAAAGGCAACTGACTACCTATTTCAACCTGTTGGCAACAAAGGCCCAGTTATCTGCAAGAAATATTCTGCAGGCTTTGGGCTTCATGGCATCCTGCATTCTACTAATTCCATATGCGAGACTGCATATGAGGAAACTTCAATGGTACCTTAAAAGTGTTTGGACTCAACATTGCCACAGCCTGGAAACAATAATTACCCTCATTCCCTGCCTGCAACAGGAGTTTCAATGGTGGGCGAAGGCTTGTCACCAGAACAAGGGGCAGCCATTCACTTTACCCCCAGCCAGGCAGACAATAACAACGGATGCATCAGATTATGCCTGGGGGGTCCACATGGCAGGAAGATGCATTCAGGGAACATGGACCTCAAACCAAATGCATCTACATATCAATCAAAAAGAGATGCTAGCTGTTCAGAATGCCCTGGCAGACTTCAAGGACCTACTTCATCTGGGACAACTACTGATAAAGACAGACAACACCACGGTCATGTGGTATATAAACAAGCAGGGAGGCACTCATTCTTACCCCCTTTGCAGACTAGCGATAACTTTGTGGGACACAGCATTGACTTACCAAGTACATCTGCAGGCACAATTCCTGCCAGGAAAGATAGATACTCTGGCAGACGAACTAAGCAGAAACCTCATGGATCCCCACGAGTGGAAATTGGATCCACAAGTCTTCAGCATGATAACAAGGAAATGGGGATACCCGGATATAGATCTATTTGCCTCTCCTCACAACTACCAACTAAAAAGATTCTGCACAAGGACTTATCACAGACAAGCATGGAAAGTGGACGCCCTATCTTTCAGCTGGAAAATCTTAGCAGTATATGCCTTTCCTCCACTGCCTCTCCCCCCCCCCCCCCAAGGTACTCCTAAAGGTTAGACAAGAGAAGCCAAAGATGATACTGATTGCCCCAGAGTGGCCCCACCAGTACTGGTATCCAATCCTAACGAACTTGTCTCAATGCCCGGCTTGGACCTTGCCTCAAATACCTCATCTACTATCCCAACACAACAATCAGATCCTGCACAGCCAACTCAAGACCTTAAATCTGGCAGCATGGCGGATAATGTAGTCATACAAAACGCGCCTCTCACTAAAGCTGTAATGGATGTCATTTTGGAGGCCAGAAGGCCCAGTACCAGAAAATCTTACGCTAGAAAATGGACAAGATTCTGTGCTTGGAACCAGGCACAAGGAATTGACACAGCTGTACCAAATATTCCTCAGATTTTGCAATACTTAACTGAGATGCTGGACAAAGGCCTATCCTTTTAATCAATTAAAATTCATGCCTCTGCCATTTCGGCTCATTACAATACAGAGCCACCAATCTTTTCTCACCCCTTGTTAAGGCAGTACCTCAGAGGAGCCAAAAACTTAAGGCCTCCAAGGAGATCACCAATACCTGCATGGGACCTCAATTATGTCTTGGAAAAACTCACCCTGCCTCCTTTTGAGCCAGCTGCTATAGCTGATATGAAGTTTTTATCTTGGAAAACAGCTCTGCTCCTAGCAATAACCTCTGCAAGATGAGTCTCAGAGCTACAGGCACTCATGGCTGTGGAACCTTTTATCATTTTTTGACCAGACAGGGTTTCTCTGAGGACAAACCCCACATTTATGCCTAAGGTTGTGTCCAGTGTGGCCCTTAACCAAACTATTCATCTGCCTACTTTTCATCCAAACCCACAGAATAAGGGGGAGAGAATTCTGCATTCTTTGGACATAGACAGCTACGCTTCTACTTGAACAGAACCAAAGCTTTCAGAAAGACAGAGCAACTACTAGTGGTATATGCTGCAGGTTCACAAGGAAAGGCTATCTCAAAGTAGACTATTTCAAAGTGGATAGGCCACTGCATTCGTTTCTGCTATTCACAACATGGCAAACCAGTGCCTAAGGGCATTAGGCCATATTCAACCAGAGCAGCAGCCTCTTCAGCAGCCTTCCTCAGGGGAGTACCAACCAAAGACATTTTAGAGGCTGCTACCTGGAGTTCAGTGCACACCTTTACAAAGCACTATCATTTACCACTCTACTCTAAATCCAGGGCAGGCTTTGCCACTGCAGGGTCTCATAGCCGCTCCTAATGCTATTTAGCTCCAGCCTCCCAACCATAGCTTTGTTATTCACTTACCATAAATGTAGATGTTCGAGTGTATTCACTGTTGCAGTCCAGGTTACCCACCCACCATCCCCCATATCTTTGCTGCAACTTATCTGCACTTCTCTAATCTATACAACCTATGTGGTGTATTTACTTGTAGATGAAGGTATAATATATTTTGGTGCATGCATGCTTTATTGGCATATTTTTAGCCTACCCTTTTGGGGGCACCTGACATCTGGGGCAAGAAAAACTGAAGAAAATTGAGTTGGCTGCATCTTTTATACCCCTGGAGCACTGACGTCAGGGAAGAGGCGACAGCATCCGATGCCGGACCTAGACTTTGGAATTCAGGCCGACTGTGGGTAGCCTGCCAGCAAGATAACCCAAGTGTAATGACTGCAACAGTGAATACACTCGAACATCTACATTTATGGTAAGTGTACACAACTGTACTTTCCTTTGCCAGTTTTCTCCAGTAAATTCCAGCCCACTCTTGCCTATTATCTGTATCCCTGACCACATTCATCCCTGTTGGCAAAATCTCTTTTCTCCATTCTCATGCTGGTTTGGTTCTTAGAATGCTCCCTGCTATTTTTTATGAATATAGTACTCTGTATGATTTTTATTATTCTCCTTAAGAGTCTGCATCCAAAGTCCCATTCTGTCCTTATTTCTTCAGCTTCCTGCCTGTCATCATCATCATTCCGTTCCACTTTGAATTATAGTTTTTTGCTTGGGCTGTGTATAAGAGCCTTAACTGTGTTGCTGTAAAATACCCTCTCAAATTGGGTAATTGTAGTCTGCCTTGTTCTATTGGAAGAATACGCTTATCCCACATGACCTTTGCTGTTTTCCTTTTCCATATAAAATCCTTCATCCTTTTTTTAATTGCTATCCACAGCTTATCTGCTGGTTGATAAAAATATGCCTGACCTGTGTACAAGACTAAAGGGAGTAAAAACATTTTAATGGCTTGTATCTTAGTATCCATATCCATATAATAAAGCTTCCAGTTTCTCAATTTTTGTATCATCCTCTGTTTAGTGTCTTCCCACATGTCCTTAGCTGCCACAACAAAGTCATTTGTAATTCATACTCCTAAATACTCCATTTTATCATGTCCCCTTAAATATGGATATTTGTGGACTAATTCGTGTGTGGGTACATAATTTACCGCTATTGCCTTTGTTTTGGCTTCATTAATTTTGTATCCCGAGAAGATTTGAATCTGTTTTAAAATGTTCCACAACACTGTATTGTCCCTTTCTAGTTTTGTCATGTATGAAATGTCATAATCTCCAAATAGAGCCAGGTTTTCCTGACTACCATACCAGTTATATCCTTGAATTTCTGTGTCCCTTATTTTCTTTGCCAATGGTTCTAAATATAATGCAAACAACAAAGGGGAAAGCGGACAACCCTGCCTGCTTCTTATCCCACTCCCTAGCAATGTTTTCAGAAAATTCTATCTTCCCTAGTAACTCCAGAACTAATTCCAAACCCCGTTCCTTAAATTCCTCTTTTTTCAGCTGATAGGTGGGAAAGCGCCAGTGTCTCATTTTTATTTCCTTACCTTGTGTTTTTATTTTAGTTATTGTGGGTGCATGATCTGAAATGGTTATTTGGGTGCATTTCAAGACCATCAATTAAATGCACATACTCCTGCGAGATATAAAATCTGTCTAGCCTAGCCGAGTTTTTGTATCTCTGCGAGTAATATGTAAATTTACTCCTAACTCTTAGTACTGAATTCACATCTTCCATGCCAAACATTTTCATAAATTTCTTCTACCCCCCTTTGTTATATTTTCCCTTCTAGGCCCCCCAGACACATCTTCACTGTTCCAAACCAAATTCCAGTCTCCACCTATAAGTATTATTCCTTGCTGAAAGCTGATTATTTCTCCCAGAATTTTCTTAAGCTCCATTGTAGCAGTTTTAGGGGGGGATGTAAATGCATGCCAGTGTAATCCTCCTCCCTAGTCAGTAGCCCCTTAGTACTGTGTCCCCTCCATTTATTTTTTTTCCTCTTCTATCACTATTGGAGCTCCTCTCATGATTAGTATAAGATGTTCTGTAGTCCTATTTCGCCTTCATTTTTACACTTGGGATCAGAGCCGAACCTCGGCTCCAACTCGGCAAATCTCTAGCTCAAAATCGTCTGGTTGGCTCATGGCTAGGGGGTATCCCATAATGCACTGCTAACGTATCCCAGATCTCGTTTGCTGCTAGTTGAGCTCAGACGTGCTTCCTCTTGGCCGTGGCTAAGTGAAAATTTTTCTATTCATTTTTCTAGTTATTTTCTGACTAAAAATATTTGTATTCTCTGGTTTAGTGTTGTACCATATTCAGTGTCTGTTTTAGACAATTTGCTGCATTGTTCGCTCTGTTTGTGCTTTTTTAATTGGCTGTCCTTCCATTGGCCTTGTTGTATCCCTGCATCACTTTCACTTGCTGTGCTAATTGTTTAATTGTTATTGTTATTCTTTTTCACAAGGGCTAGGCCCGTTTAAGTTAGAGGATCTAGTCCTCGGTTCTGTTTGTGTCTTCTTCCAGGGCTAGGCCCGTTTAAGTTAGAGGACCTAGTCCTCTGTTTGTTTCTTTCTTCTTCTCTTGGGGCTAGGCCCGTTTAAGTTAGAGGACCTAGTCCTCTATCTGTTTGTCTTTGCTGTTACCTCAGGACTAACCATTTAGTGGAAGTAGTCCTTGTTCACTCTTTACGTTTGGTTTGCTCATTGTACTAATGTCTAAGGATACTAAGGATCACAAGCCTTCGGGCTTTAAAAAAAGTACTAAATGTGCCCAGAAAATGTCTTTGATGGATGGGTACAATCTTTGTGTGTACTGCTTGGGTGCTGTTCACCTCCAAGAGTCTTGCTTATTTTGTCATGCCTTTAGTCCCCGTGTTCTTCAAGAGAGAAAGAACAAACTTATTTTGAAAGGCCTGTTAAAGCATTCTTTTGAGGATGAATTGGCTTCTTCATCCTCCAGTTCCAAGTCACCATCCTCCAAGAAAGACAAAACCAAATCTACAAAAATGCGGTTTCACACTCATTCAGTGTCGTCGGAGCTGCCAGACAAAATTGCCAAACTGACTACATCCTCGTCGGCTCTACTGGTTTCGGTGCTGACAGTGGTTTCCAATGTGGATCCATCAGTTTCTGCTCCAGGAGTTTCGGAGCCGTTAACTGAGCCTGTGTCTCGGAGCCGGTCAGCTGAACTCTGACCGGTCTCCCTGACTCTTAGGTCACCTATCTCTCAGCGATCTAGGTCCCCCACTCTATCCTCCAGGTCCTCTAGGAGCCTTTCTGATGAGGACATTGAGACAGTGGTGCACAGACTACTACAGACTTCGGCACTGGCAAATTTACTTTCGGCTCCGTCCCAGTCAGCTCCGGAGCCTAATGTGCCTGTACACCCTGTCGATGTTCCTCCTCCGAGCCACTCTGGTGCTTCGGAGCCAGAGATGTCTGTGCCTCGGGTCGTGGAAAGGTCAGTTCCAGCTACCTTAGTTGGTCTCTCAGTTCCAATATCTGCTGCGACCCCTTCGGTACCATCCGTGGGGTCTAGGGTCCTTAGCTGTCCGGTCAGGCCTGAAGGGGACGCTTGGACCCTAACTTCTTCGGTTCAGAGCCTACCTCTCGGTGCTTCGGCTCAGGTGAGTTTGGACCCTACATCTGCCTCGGAGCCTATCTCCTCGGCACTGAGGATTGCCTCTGCACCTTCAGAGTGGGGGGGGCATCCTCGGAGCTGGGAGGATCGGCCTTCGAGGTGATGAGTGTTCTGTCGAAGTCTTCAGTTCCAACCAGAGGTACCAACACTCTTCCCCCTAAAGCACTGACTTCAGTCTCAGCTCCCTCTCTCACCCAACACAGCAGAGACTCGCAGCCTCAGGAAACCTCCATGAGTGGTCCCCAGTCTTCCAAAGTCTCCCCAGAATATCCTTCTGTGGAGTCCCCTTGGAAGAAAACTTGTAAGAGGAAACATGTTGACTCCGATGAGTCCATTACATCAGACACTGACCTCGAGGAGTCAGAAGGGTCCCTCAAGTCATCCTCTGATATCTCCTTCACAGATATCCTTGAGATCTTGAAACAGAGAGGCGGCTGGTCCACCACAACCCTTTCTGGTGAAGTCAGTGTACCTGAAGGCTTTCGGGTCTCAACCCTCCGCCTCTTGGGTGTCTCCATCTTTTGATGAGCTACTGGATCTAGTGAGTTGAAAGGTATGGGAATCTCGTGATTCTGTGGAACCTGTTCCTAGAAGACTTAAATTCTAGTCAGCACCTCAGGACAAAGACTTTCTTACTAAGGATGTGCCAGTAGATGCCATGGTGGTGGCAGCAGCCACGAAAAACGAACTTGCTGAAACTTCCTCCACTGTCTTCCACCTAACAAGCAGTCTCGAATGATGGATAGGTATGGGAATCATGTCTTTTCTTCAGTGGCTTTTACACTTAGATCGCTGAGCTACCTGTCTCACTTCACTAGGTTCCAGAGAGATCTCCTAAGAGAACTGGGCGAGACTCTGCAAGGTAACATATCTGATGCTGTCTGAGAAGGTTAACGCACAGATGTCTACCTTAAATTCTATTGTAAACTCCTCCATGCGACTGATATCTTACGCAGCTGATGGAGCGAGTAGGGTAGCAAGTTCAGGAGTTTCGCTTAGAAGACACTCCTGGATGCACTTGTTTAACTTTGCAGAGGCCTTTAAGTCTACATTTACCAATGCTCAATTTGATGGATCCTCATTGTTTGGAACCAAGGTAAAGGACACACTCACCAGGTGTGAACAGGAAGGGAAAACCCTGTCTGCTGTGGGAGTCTGTTTTTCTGTTCCTTCTAGACCCTATCCCAAAGGGCAGAAGGGTGGTAAAATGTGGTTCAAGAAGTCACAGAGGTTTTTCTAGGACCCACAGGGTGATTCCTTCTCTAGAGCCAGAGAAGGAGGAAATAATGGTAGATGCTGCCCTAGAGGCAGGGGAGGCCCGCAGAACCAGGGAGACCGTGATTCCTTTTGTGGTCGTCCCTATCAGCGCACCTGAAAGGAGGCCCGACTGTGCTTCTCTGGAGCCAATCGGGAGTCGTATCTCCTTATACCCAAAATCATGGCATGATATCACTCAAGACAAGTGGGTATTAAGGATAATTACCAGAGGTTACCATATTCCCTTCTCTTTTCCCCCTCCTCGGATCAGACGAATCCCAGATGTTCCACTCAATCACAGGGATTCAGCAACTCTAGAAATCCAAAAGTTGCTTGTAAAGAGAGTCATCCAACCCGTCCTCGCAGGCCAAGTATGATTAGGGACTTACTCCAGATTCTTTTTGGTGCCAAAAAGAACAGGCGACTTAAGACCCATCTTGGATCTCAACAAATTGAACGAATCTGTACAGAAGTCCAAGTTCTGAATGGTCACCTTACAGTCAGTACTCCTGTTGTTAGGGAAAGACATTTGGATGTGCTCCATAGATCTCCAAAATGCGTGCTACCACATCAAAATGGACAGAGCATCCAAGGAGTCACTTACGCTTCCGGCTGGGGGCCAGTCATTATCAGATGTTAAGTTGTCAATCTCGCCTTCATTCTTGCTGGATGGGTTCGGAGCCGAACCTCGGCTCCGACTCGGCCACTACTAAAGCTCGAGAGCTAATTTTACCGGCTCGAGGCAACCCTATATCCCATGATGCTAGGCGCTAACTCCCCAGATCTTGTTTGCCGCTTTCGCTAGCGAGGTGCTTTTTTACCGGCTCCTGGTAAGTGTTAGATTTTGTTTCAAAATCGCTCTCTTCTACTTAGCCTTCCCACCTTTTTTTCATAGTATAGCTTAGTCTAACGGTTAAACTAAAAATGTTTTCCCCGTTAGTGTTATTTTTTTCCCCTTATCCCAATTATTCTTCCCTTCCACTAGGTTGGGCCTTAGGCCCTGCTCCTTTCCTAGTCTTCTCACAGGGATTCTGTGCTGTGAGTGTGGTCTGTGTGTGTACCCCGGTATCCCTGTATCCCTGTCTGTTTGGATTTGGTGTGTGTTTGTGTGTGTATGTGTTGTTTAAATTTGACTTTACTTCGACAGCATTATGTCGAAGGATACAAAGGTCTCAGGCTTCAAGAAGTGTGACTCGTTTTGTCAGAAGATGTCTCTGACAGACGGTCACACTTCTTGCATTTACTGCCTGGGACCCCTGCACCTGCAGGACTCTTGTTCTGTGTGCCATGCGTTCAGTCCAAGAGTCCTGCAGGAGCGCAGGAATAAATTAATCCTAAGGGGCTTATTGAAGCCCGAGGATTCCCCTGCTAAGTCCTTGCCGGGGAAGCCCTCGAAGCCAACCTAACCGTCTGCTCTGAGTTCTAAGCCTTTGGCTGGTGGCTCACCATCTGCCACTCGATCGGCTCCGGCTGGAGCTGATTCATCAGCATCCCAGCTTCTTGCACCGGCTCCACTTGGAGCCAATACCTCTGAGACTTCCACAGTCGGCTCTGGCTGGAGCCGACGCGTCTATGGCTCCATCGGCTCCACCCATCTCGATACCCTCTACACGAAAGAGGTCCAGATCCCCATCGTTGGAATCCATCCATTCGGCTCCGAGGTCACCCTTGCTCTCGGAGCGGAGCCAGCGGAGCCGTTCTTCTCGGTCGTCCAGGCTTTCCGATCATGATCTTGAGAGAGTGGTCAGTAGACTCTTAAAGTCTCAAGCACTGGCCCAAATGCCTCATAGCCCGTCTCATCAGACAGCGGCTATATCAGCTCCACCTGCTATTCCTCCTTCGACTCTCCACCAGAGTTCGGAGCTGGAGCTCCTCAGAGCCGTGACCGTTGCAACGTCGGAGCCGATACCTCCCCCTTCAGCTCCGTCGTCCTCTGCTCCGATCTCCTCCATGGTGCCTTCATTGGAGGGTTCCAGGTGCCTGAACTCTCTCGCCAGCTCCGAGGGGGCGAGTGGCATTGGACCCTTGTCCGACCCCGTTCTCCCTCTCGGAGCGTCGGCGCTGGTGAGCTCTGCCCCGACATCAGCTTTGGAGCCGTCCCTGTCGGTGCGGCCCGGGGTTCCTAGTTCTTCGGAGTGGGAGCCCTCTGGCCTGCCTAATAGAGGAGCCTTCGAAGTGATGAGGAGCGTACTAGCCCCAGTGCCTGGTCAACGGTCAGCTCCATCAGCTCCTCCCACTACAGTGCCTGCTGACGTCTCTTCCCACTCTCTTGCTCCTGGACACCAGGGATCCAACGCCTCAGGTTTCCCCACTGGGAATTTCTTCCTCTTCTGAGGCTTCTCCTGACCAGTCAGGTGAACCTCCGTGCAAGAGGAAGCATGTGGACTCCCCTGAGTCCATTACATCGGATACCGACTTGGATGAGTCGGAAGGATCCCCAAGGTCCCCCTCTGAGGATGTCTCTTTCTCAGACATCCTTGAAATCCTTAAACAGAGGGGGAACTGGTCTTCCCTTAATCCTTCCGAGAACAAGTCGGTTTACCTGGAAGTGTTTGGTTCTCGACCCTCCACCTCCTGGGTGTCTCCGCCCTTCGACCCCCTTATGGAAGTGGTGGCACGGAAGGCGTGGACTGCCCCTGATTTGGTGGAACCCACCCCACGGAGGCCTTCCAAATTTATAACAGCTCCATCTGATAAACAATTTTTAAGCAAAGGTGTCCCGGTTGATGCCATGGTGGTGGCTGCAGCCACCAAGAAGGAACTGGCCGATCCTTCAGTGCCTATCCATCCTCCTAACAAAGAATCTAGGAGTATGGATAGGTACGGTAAGCGGATGTTTTCATCAGCGACCTTTGCCATGCGGTCGCTGAATTATGTGTGTCACTTCAGCTGCCTTCAGAGAGATGTTCTCAAAGAGCTGGGTGAGGTTTTACAGGATCCGTCAGCTGCTGGGTCCCAAGACAAAATTAACTCACAGCTAGGAACCCTAAACTCCATTGTTAACTCCTCCATGTGGCTCATTTCCTATGCAGCCCATAGAGCAAGTAGGGCCGCAGGCACAGGTGTGGCCTTAAGGCATCTCGCCTGGATGCGGCTTTGCAATTTTGCAGACCCCTTCAAGGCGTCCTTCACAAACTCCCCTTTTGAAGGCTTGGCGTTGTTCGGGCCTCAAGTGAAAGAGACCTTGACCAGATGCGAGCAAGATGGCAAAACTCTTTCTGCTGTAGGAGTCCATTTCTCCACCCCTTCTAGACCATACCCTAAGGGTCAAAAGGGTGGAAAAATGTGGTTCAGCAAATCTCAAGGAGTCACGCCTGACGCAAGAGGTCAGTTCCCCCTAGAGGCAGAGGGTGTAACAACAACAGACGCCGCCCAAGAGGCAGAGGGGGTCCGCAGAATCAGGGTAGCAGAGAGCCTCTCTCTGACAAACCCTTCCAGCATCCCTGAGGTGTTGCCTGACTGTCCACCTTCAGAGGCAGTCGGGGGAAGATTGTCGCTGTACCCACAAGCCTGGCTCTCCCTTACTCAAGACAAATGGTTGCAATCGATCATATCAGAGGGCTACAAAATTCCCTTTATCCAAACCCCAACTCAGAGAAAGGGGCCCCTTCCAGACGTTCCACCCAGTCTGAGGGAACAAGCAGGGCTGGAAATATCAAAACTGCTAATAAAGAGAGCCATCCAACCAGTCCCAGCAGACCAACTAGGATCCGGAGTCTACTCAAAGTTCTTTTTGGTACCAAAAAAAACAGGGGACTGGAGGCCAATATTGGATCTCAGCAAACTAAACAAGTTTGTAAAAAAAAACGAGATTCCGGATGGTCACGCTACAGTCCATTCTACCTCTTTTGAGCAAGGACAATTGGATGTGCTCAGTAGACCTTCAGGATGTGTACTATCACATAAAAATTCACAGGCGATCCAGAAGGTTTCTCCGCTTTCGGCTGGGGGCCAGTCATTACCAATTCAGAGCCCTGCCCTTTGGTCTCACTACAGCCCCCAGAGTGTTCACCAAATGTATGGCAGCGGTTACGGCTCACCTGAGACGTCAAGGATTCCAGGTGTTTCCATATCTAGACGACTGGCTCCTCACTGCCACCACCAGGCGTCAACTTCTTCAGGCCAGGGATTGCACCATTCACATTTGCAAGGAGCTAGGAATTTCCATAAATTTCGAAAAGTCTGCTTTGTCACCTTGTCAATCTATTACCTTTATAGCCGCCAACTTGGACACCGTGCAGCTCTCAGCATGGCTAACAGAGCAAAGGGTCTTAGATATTCAAAATCATGTCCATCTCCTTCTTCAGATCAACAAAATTCAGGCCAGGTATGTTCTGAAAGTATTAGGTCTCATGGCGGCTGCCATCACATTCCTTCCTCTTGCCCGTTTTCACATGCGTCTCCTTCAGTGGATGCTTTTCGCCCAGTGGTCTTTCCAACAACTCCCTATGACCCACAAGATCATGATAACTCCAGCTTGCAAAAATTATCTGTCTTGGTGGATGGTGTCCCATCAAATCCATCAAGGCAGACCCTTTATCCCCCCCCCTCCCCGGTCGCCACGGTCACATCGGACGCCTCCCTGATCGGGTGAGGGGGGCATTTTCAGGGCAGGACAGTCCATGGCACATGGCAACCCTTCGAATGCCACCTGCACATAAATGTCCTGGAGATGAGAGCAGTGCTTTTGACGTTGCAAGCCCTCCACGACTCTCTTCCCCTGGGGACTATTGCAATCCAAATGGACAATATGTCCGTAGTGTGGTATATCAACAAGCAGGGCGGAACCAAGTCCTATCCCCTGTGTCGAGAAGCACTCAGACTTTGGCAGTGGGCGATCTCTTCTCAGTGGTTTCTGATAGCAACACATATCCCCGGGAAGTCCAACATCATAGCGGACAGGTTGAGCAGAGCTATTCTCATGCCACACGAGTGGTCTCTCAAACAATCTGTGACGGAAGAGATTTTTCAAAAGTGAGGCCTTCCTTGCTGCGATCTTTTTGCTACACCTCAAAACAGCAAATGCCTCGACTTCCTCACCCTCTTCCCCCTTCCAGGCCATCCCCCCAGAGACGCTCTAGTCCACGAATGGCCTCTGGGACTTTTTTACGCCTTTCCCCCCTTTCCGTTAATAACACAAGTTATTCAGAAAGCAACCGCCTTGAGAGCAAAGATGATTCTCATTGCCCCTTATTGGCCTCGACAGATATGGTTTCCGTTCCTGCATCATTATCTCTTGGAGCAGCCTTGGCATCTGGATCCAGTGCCAGATCTTTTGACCCATCAGTCGGGGCAGCTGCACCAATCTCTCCATTCTCTCAGCCTCACTGCTTGGTTGCTCCTCTTCCATCCCTAGCCAGGCTTCCTATGATTTCAAATCCCGTCCGGGATATTATAGTAGCTTCCCTTAAATCTTCCACCAGAAGGATCTACGCTAGTAAATGGCAACGTTTTTCCTTCTGGGCAAATGCTAGAAATATAGATCCTTTCACTGCCCCAATTCACTCGGTCTTGGATTTCCTAGCTGAAATTTTTCATTCAGGATCATCTTCTTCCACAGTGAAGATTCAGCTGGCAGCCATTTCAAATTTTCACATAGGCCTGTCGGATGGCAACATCATGTCCCATAGGCTGTGCAAAGTGTTCCTTGGAGGTATCTTTTTACTCAAGCCCCCTATCAAAGATCCTCCGCCACAGTGGGATCTAAACTTAGTTTTATCATCTTTGATTCTACCTCCCTTTGAACCTGCAGCTTCCTGTTCACTGAAATTACTTTCCTGGAAAACACTCTTCCTAGTCGCTATTACATCAGCTAGGAGAGTATCTGAACTTCATGCCCTATGCATTCATCCTCCTTATTTAGTTTTTCACAAAGACAGAGTTTCTCTAAGAACTAACCCCTCTTTTGTACCCAAGGTGGCTTCGCAGACAAATTTAAATCAATCAATTGACCTCCCAGTTTTCTTCCCAAATTATTCAAACAGGGCAGAGCAAAAACTACATGGTCTGGACGTTCATCGCCAGCTCCGATACTATTTGGACAGAACTAAACAAATCAGGAAATCTGATCAACTCTTTTTATCTTATGCAGAGATTAAGAAAGGCCTTCCAGTATCCAAGGTAACCCTGTCTAGGTGGCTGTCTTCTGTGATCACTTGTATTTATCATCTCAGAGGTAAACAATTGCCTTCTAGGCCAAGAGCCCATTCAACCAGAGCACTAGCTACATCAACAGCCTTTCAAGCTAGACTACCGATAGACACTATTTGTGCGGCAGCCACATGGGCCTCTCCTCATACCTTTGTCTCGCATTACAAATTGGACATGGCCTCCAGAAACAGGGCAAATTTTGGTTCCACCGTTCTCAAGAGTCTGTTCCAATGAGCCACCCAGGATGAAGGTGCTAGGGACGCGGTCCCATCCAGCAAGAATGAAGGCGAGATTGACAACTTAACATTGAGAAGTTATGTACCTACCATAACGTTCCATGTTAGTTGTCTTCTCTTGCCTTCTTTCTTGCGTCCCACCCACCATCCCCCTAGCCTGGACAGACCGAAAAGATCTTCCCTTCTTTGAAGGGTCCTTATATTCCTTTTTCACCATCTAGGTGGTCCTAGGGTAGCTATAGCGTAGATACCGACCTTTGGGGGTTTATCTTCCTTCCTCCTCCTTTCCAGTTGGAGGACTATTTGGCCTATGCTGGGTTTTCAGCTTCCAAACGAGATCTGGGGAGTTACCGCCTAGCATCATGGGATATAGGGTTGCCTCAAGCCGGTAAAATTAGCTCTCGAGCTTTAGTAGTGGCCAAGTCGGAGACGAGGTTCGGCTCCGAACCCATCCAGCAAGAAAGAAGGCGAGAGAAGACAACTAACATGGAACGTTATGGTAGGTACATAACTTCTCATTTCGCTCCCTGCCCTTTGGTCTCACCACAGCCCCCAGGATGTTCACCAACTGTATGGCAGTGGTAACGGCTCACTTGAGACGCCTTGGATTCCAAGTGTTTCTGTATCTGGATGACTGGCTCCTGACTGCCACCACAAGGCATCTACTATTACAGGCCAGGGACGCTACTATTTCGACTTGCTTGCAGCTAAGGATTACAATAAACTGGCAAAAATCTGCATTATTGCACTGTCAGCATGTGAATTTTATTAGCGCCAAAATAAATACCATCACAATGAGGGCTTACCTCCCCATAGAGAGAATTCAGCATATCAGGAAACAAATTTTGAGCTTGCTTCCTCTAAGGAAAGCAAAAGCAAAGACGGTGCTCAAGTTGTTAGGGACGATGGCTTCCACAATAACATTAGTCCCATTACCCAGACTGCACATGAGGATTCTGCAGTGGTTACTTTTTGCCCAATGCATCTACCTCTTTCTCACCCCATCGCAAGCAGGATCTTCGCTGGTGGACCCAGTCCAGCCATCTGACCATAGGCAGACCATTTGTTTCGTCTCCCCCTGTCGCCACCGTGACCATGGATGCCTCCCAGATTGGGTGGGGGGCATTATCTAGGGAGAACAGTCCAAGGCATGTGGCGGGAACACTAGTCTCATTTGCATATCAGTGTCTTAGAGATGAGAGCAGTGCTTCTGGCATTGCAAGCACTTCACAGCTTTCTCCCTCTAGGGACGATTGTGATCCATTTGGACAGTATGTCGGTGGTGTGGTACATAAACAAACAAGGCGGGACCAAATCTTATCCTCTTTGCAGAGAGGCCCTTCGAGTGTGGGAGTGGGCAGTGTCTTCCCAATGTTTTCTGGTTGCAGTGCACATTCTGGGAAAAACCAACGTGATAGCCAACAGGCTCAGCAGGGCTATTCTGATGCCTCATGAGTGGTCTCTGGACACCCACATTGAGGAACAGATTTTTCACAAATGGGGTCAGCCTTGCTGTGATCTATTTGCTACCCCTCTAAATGCCAAATGCAGCAGCTACTTCACCCTAATTTCTCCGGAAGGGGAGGCACCCAGAGATATACTCGTTCACGATTGGCCCTTGGGACTTCTCTATGTATTCCCACCATTTCCCCTGATATCGAAGGTAATTCAGAAAGCAATATTCTTGGGAAGCAAAATGATCCTAATTGCTCCTTACAGGCCTTGACAGATTTGGTTCCCCTTCTTCAGACCTCATCTAATGGACGAACCATGGACTCTGGACCCAGTGCCAGATTTGCTGACAACCATGTCAGGGGTGTTCCATCCCTCTCTCCACACCCTCAATTTGACAGCTTGGCTGCTCCAATTCCATCCAGTCAGGCTTCATGACCTTTCCCCTGATGTACATATTCTGGCATCTTCTCACAAACCTTCTACCAGATAGACTTACACCAGTAAATGGAAAAGGTTTTCCTTTTGGGCCCATGAGAGAAACCTCAATCCTTATACAGCTCCCATTTCTGCCATTTTGGAGTTCCTTACTCATTTGTTCCATCAAGGCTCAGCAGCTGCCAGTATTAAAGTTCAACTGGCAGCCATTTCTACCTTTCACTTGGCTACTGACCCTAACCTTATGGCGCATAGACTGTGTAGAGCTATCCTTAAAGGGGCCACCTTATTATGACCTCCAGCCATGGATCCGGTGGCACCTTGGGATTTGAATTTTGTACTTCAGAAACTTATTCGAGCCCTTTTGAACCTTCAGCAACTTGTGACCTCAAGTTCTTATCATGGAAAACTGTATTTTTAGTGGCCATTATAGGTTCATAGGTTTGTACTAGGCTATCTGCCCTAGAGCATTTATAAGCCTAGCCAGAGTGTGTGTGGCTTTCACCACCCCTTAGGATGAGAATACTACGCCCATTTAGGGTTTAGTTTACTGTGCCTCTGTCTAGTAGTGACACAGAGATGACCCCTGGGGTAAACCTACGATCTCCCATCCACTCGCCAAGATTTCTCTTGAATAGAGTTAGTGAGGGGCTCTGCCTAACATGGATTGGGATTCTGTTCCAGAGTGCAGGGAGCCTCTGGGTTATGAATCTGTCCCTCCAGCACGTCCTATTTATTTCTGTGTTGAGGTTTAAGTCTCTTGCTCTCGTGGCTCTGATGGATTTGGATTTTCTGAGGTGGGGCATGTCCATTAATTCCGGATTGGACATGGCCTTGTACGTCAGGCACAGATCACCTCTGAGTAGGCGGTATGCGACTGAATAGAGCTGGAGTTTTTTCAGTCGGGCAGCATATGACATATGTTTAAGACCCTTTATCCTCTTGGTGAGGAACTTTTGTGGTCTTTCCAACTGTTACAGGTGTCGGGTAAGATACATCCCAAATGGGGCATTGTACTCAATCATTGGCCTGATAAGAGAAGAGTATAGGGGCACAGTGACCTCTCTTGATCTAGATGTGAAACCCTTCATGATAAGGTGGGCAATATAGAAGGTCTTCCTAACAACTTTGGCAATGTGAGTGTTAAATGAGAGGTTACTGTCAACCTGGGTCCCTAGGTCCCTGATTACCTCTTCCGTACTTAATGGATTACCACCTATGTGGTAATTTGTGGGTACCTTGTTTTTCTCAAAGGGTATGACTATACATTTTTTGGCGTTCAGCTTAAGGCCATGGCTCTAGCACCAATTATGCGTTTCTATGAGGCCTCTCTGAAGGATGTTTGTGTCCGCTGGAGTATCAATTATGGCGCCCAGTTTGCAGTCATCTGCGAACTTTGTCAGCCACAATCCTCCTATGTTTGCCTGTACCTCGGAAAAATAAATGCCAAACAAGAGGGGTCCCAGGACTGAGCCCTGTGGGACACCGCTTGTGACCGGCTTAGAGTCTGACATAGCTCCAGCAACTCTGACCCTGTGGGTTCTGTCCTTGAGCCAGTTTGCAACCCATCTTGTGACATATGGGTTTACATTTAGGCTGGTGAGTTTGTCTATGATGCCCGAGTGGGGTATTGTGTCAAAGGCTTTTGCAAGGTCAAGGTAGGCTGTGTGAACTGCCTTACCCTCATCAATGGCCTTAGCGACTGTTTCAAAAAAGTTGACCAAGTTCAAAAGGCAGGATCTGCCCTTGACAAAGCCAAATTGGGTAGGATCCAATGTCTGTAGGCCCCCAATGTCTTTGTTTATGAGTTCCATAATGATCCTCTCCATAGCTTTGCAGACCAGGCTCGTCAAGCTTATGGGGCGGTAATTTCCAGGGTCTGTAGGAGCACCACCTTTGTGAAGTGGGACCACTCTTGCCGTACGCCACTCTTTGGGTACGTATCCTGTAGTAAGGCTAAGATTAAACAGCAGCCTTATGTGTGAGTTTAGTTCCTCTTGGAGTTCATGTAGCACACAGCCCGGGGCACCGTCCGGTCCCATTGATGCTGTGTTTTTTAGCTTTAGAGAGGGCGGCTCTCACCTGGGCATCTGAGATGTTGGGAGGCTACACTCTGCTGGGATAGTTATTTCTCCTTTTGGGGGGGAGGAGAAATTTGCACTGAACCTGTCTGCCAGAATGTTGGCAATGTCAGTGGGTTCAGTGTATTTTGTGTCATTTTGGACTAACTCTGAGCATATCTGGGAGTTTCCACCCAGGTTTCTAACATGGCTAAAGAAGGTCTTGTGATTGTCTTTTGTATCTTTTGCGATTTTTCTCTCAAAGTTGGCCTTGGATGATTTTATGAGTGATCGTAGTTTTTTGCTAGTACTGATCAGGGATGCCTTCCCTTTTAGGGATTTTGCTCTGTCATGAAGTAGCTTCCTCCTCCTATTGTAAAGTTTGTTTATGGCTGGGGTCCACCAGACCGGGTGCCTGCCTTTGGGGGAATGGGTCTTGGTTTTATTTGGGATTGCATGATACATGCATTATTGAAGGTGCCCGTAGAAGGCATTTGTAAAGGATTCAGCAGTGTGGGTTGTGGTTTCCACTGGCCCAGGGGCCTTGAAGGATACCATTTCAGTCTTACGAAGTGTGAAGTTGGCTTTTGAGAAGTTCTTCACTGTGGTCTTTTGTGCAGGGGGTGGGGACAGGATGTGGATTTCCAGTGAGATTAATTTATGGTCTGATCTTACCAATGAGGGATATACTTCTGGTGTGGAGCATCATGTTTGTGATGATCAGGTCTAGTATATTGTCTCCTCTTGTGGGAATGGTGACTAGTTGTTCCATCGCATTTGAGTTTATGAATTCTAGGAACCTTTGGGCTAGGGTGTTGGGGCTTGAGTAATGTTCCCAGTCTATGTTTGGGTAGTTGAAGTCTCCCAATATGATGGTATTTGGAGAGACATTCATACTCTCCAGTGTCTTCAGGAAGGCTGTGTGGGGTTCCTGTGTTTGAGAGGGTGGTCTGTAGCATGCTACAAACTGTAAGGCAGTTTTGCCTATGGTTAGTTGCACCTGGATGGTCTCCGAAGCTTCGTGTTGCCACTAACCTGGAGGTGTGGGTATCTTTGATGAATATGGATACTCCCCCTCCTTTTGTGGTTCGGTCCAAGTTTTGGGGCCGGAAAGCATGATATGAGGTAAAACCTGATCATGCTGGGGTGCTCTCAGGAGCCTTTAACCAGGTTTCAGTCACTGCACAGACATCGATGTTCTCCATACTGAGGAGGGCTTCGAGAGCGTGCATCTTGAGGTTTAGACTTCTGGCATTGAGCAGCATTACCCTTAGTTTTTTCCACTTGTGTTTTCTAGGGAGGTAGGTTTGTCATTTGAGCCTTGCCTAAAAAAGGCACTATGGGGGTGGCAAGAGCCTTGGCCAATATCCAGAAGCCCAGGGGTGACAGGTGCAAGCCATCCCTTGCGAAGCAGCGTGGCTTGTCGAGCATGTCATCCCAAGCAGACAGACATTGGATCCCCTTAGAATGACACCAGTAATTAAGCCAATTGTTAAAACTGATCATTTTGTTTTTGTACTGTGGCATCATTCTTGGTGAGGGTAAGATGCTGCTCAGGGTCAGGGTCATACTGGCCTGGGCTACATAATCAGAAAGCTCCTCTATGTCTCTTTTCATGTAGTCCAGGGAGGTACGTCTCAGTTCGTTCATACCGGCATGTACAATGACTGAGTCATATTTGTACTTGCTGTGGAGTGACCTGAGTGCTTGTGTTATGTGGCAGATTCTAGCTCCCAACAGGCAGCTTACTGTGACCTTTTCCTTGTTCAGTCTGGTGAGCGGGACGTCAGTGTGTCTGACTATGGAGTCACCTATTACAAGTGTGTCTAGCATGTTGTTTGGCCTTAAGGGCTGTGACTGTTTAGCACACCGACTTTGTGAACTATGTGTTGCATGTGCTATGTCTTGAGGTGGCGGTTGCTTGGGTGTCTGCTTTGGAGGCCTCTGTTGTTTTTGTAGATTTTTAATCAGTGCCTCCGTGTATGTTTTTGTGTGTTTGTGTTTGGTTTGCAGTTGTGATAGTTCTATGTGAGACTGGGTTTGTGGTGTGCGTGGTTACCTTCTCCTCCTGACTGGTCTTGCCAGTACTGAGTTGAGAGAGCTCAGCCTCCAGTTTGGCTATATAGTTGCATCTCTCGCATATATTTGTATTTGTTGGGAGGAGGAGAGGGTTGTCTGTGTACATGAGGCAATTGTAACATTGCCTCAAGATTCTCAGATTCACCAGCTGAACAGGAGAGGACGCCAGCAACTGACCCTTCGACATGCTAGAATAGTGAAAACTATTGCTGTGTAACTGAGTCAGAAAGGACCTATAGGGAAATGGGTACTCAAGGTAATTTAGGTGAATGAAGTACTTTCTTTTGTTTAAGAGTGCTTTACCTGTATAAAAATGCTTTAGGAGCAAGTGCTGAGCTTTTCAGATAGAGTATAGGTTGTTTAGATTGCAAGTAGAGCAGTTCTAAGGGAAAAATTGAAGAGCAGACTTTACGGAGCCAGAAATAGTTTAAACTTGATTAACCGGTGCTGCTCTTTGAGCAACTTCGTGCAGAAGCGTGCAAAAATGAGCTTTATAGCAGGGGGTTGAAAAGAGCCAGGAATTGACCCAAAATGGCCAGTAAACTACAAGTTGCTGGGCTGGAACCACTCCTCTAGGGACAAATAGGTTGCTCAGTGCTCCCCACTCCCACTGGTGAACAAAGAAGCTTCCTCTTATCCAAATAAGGATATGGATAGCACAGGGACTAAGACAAAGCCCAGAGATCAGCAAAATCTGAAGACTGGACTATTCTAGTTAGAAAAGCGGGAAAACAAGGATTTTTTTTTTTGTTTTTTTTTTTTTTACAGCGACAGAAGAAAAAGATACAGTAGCAAACAGTAAATGTTATAAAACGGCTAGCGCACTTGAGTGTGTTAGCCTAACAGTTAAATTAAACAAAAATAACTTTTTAAAGTGCAAACTGTTTAGAATCTACACAGGTGCAGTAAAAACAATATGCAGAGCTGTTTTTAAGCGAAATGCAGTCGAGATGCAGTAATTAAAACGAAAGCCAGAAAAAATACTTAAAAATCAAGGAAAGTCACTCTTTCACTCTCTGCTGCTTGTAGAACCCTGCAGGACACCACGAGGAGCTGTGCTGAGTCATATACAAGTGAAAAAGCGTGCAAAAACGGGCTTTATAGCAAGGGGTTGAAGAGCCAGGAATTGACCCAAAATGGCCAATAAACTACAAGTTGCTGGGCTGGAACCACTCCTCTAGGGACAAATAGGTTGCTCAATGCTCCCCACTCCCACTGGTGAACAAAGAAGCTTCCTCTTATCCAAATTACATCTGCAAGGAGGGTCTCAGAACTGCAAGCCCTTTCCATTAAGCCCCCTTGTTTGGTGTTTCACAGAGAGAGGGTTTCCTTACGGACAAACCCTTCTTTTGTTCCTAAGGTTTCTTCTCAGGCCAATATTAATCAGTCCATTGAATTGCCTGTTTTCTTCCCTAATTTTTCTAACAAGGCAGAGTACAAATTCCACCACCTTGACGTGCATAGACAATTGCGTTTTTATCTTGACAGAACTAAGAATTTCAGAAGGTCAGATCAATTGTTTATTTCCTTTTCGGATGCAAGGAAGGGCCTTCCAGTTTCTAAAGCCACATTGTTTCACTCGATTTCCAGCTGCATTTCCTTTGTCTGTACATCCAGTGGCAAAGATCTTCCCTTCAAAGTGAAAGCTCACTCTACCAGATCTGTGTCTACTTCAGTAGCCTTTCAAGCAAAAATTCCTATAGATAACATCAAGCAGCAACATGGGCTTCACCTCATACATTCATTACTCACTACAAATTGGACATGGCTTCCAGGAGCTAGTCTTCCTTTGGTTCCACAGTACTTAAGAGCATTTTCCAGTGAGCCACCCAGGATAAAGGTGCTAGGGACACTGTCCCAAGTGTAAGAATGAAGGTGAGATAGGACTACAGAACATAAAGAAGTTATTTATTTACCATAATGTTCAATGTCTGTAGTCCATCTCGCCCTTCATTCTTATGAACCCTCCCTCCTGCCCCCTCTTTGAGGACCTGGGGGTAGTGTGACTATCGCCTTATCTTTATGTTGAGACCTTTCTACATGGTTTCTTTGTCTCTGTATATTTACTTCTTACAGCAAACAAGATCTGAAATATGTTAGTGGTGCATTATGGGATACCTCCTAGCCATGAGCCAACCAGAAGATTTTGAGCTAGAGATTTGCAGAGTCGGAGCCGAGGTTCGGCCCCTATCCCAAGTGTAAGAATGAAGGGCGAGATGGACTACAAACATCGAGCGTTATGGTAAGTACATAACTTCTTTTTCTCCTCTTTTCCTTTGCCCCAGTTATTCCTCTGTATAACCATCCTGAAAACCTTATTTGTCAAATTCACATGTTCAGTTCTTTTCAGGTGTATCTCCTGTAGTATAGCTGTTTGCACTCTACATTTTTTAATATAGTTCACTAATCTCTTTTTTATATTTATCTGTGAGACCATTTAGATTGAAAGACATTACAGAAAGCATCATTTTCCTATATAGTTATTATTACCACCTTTTATGTATAACTGCTTTTTTCTTAAACGTGTAGTTCCAACTTTTGTTATTTGTATATATTATTTGGCAGGTTGGTCTTGTATACAGTTTCTTGTCATATCCATTTACTACACCTATGCTGCATCTTACATAACCTTTTGTTGTTTTGAAATCCCTCAAACAGAACAACCCCCTAAAAAACTCTCCTAAAACCTATTATCTTAATAACACAACAAATATGTACAGCCTCAAATACTGAAGTTTTTGCTTCCTAATAAGAACTCAAGTTCTAAGTTGATAGCTACACAGACAAGCTAATGTTAACCAAAAAGAAAGGTTAGTAATGCTGCATGGTAGAGACCGTGCTATTAGTAAGTGATATTTGATTTTGTACATCTTTATAGCTCTGATGGTTGAGAAAACACTTGAATGCCATTTCTCTTTATCAAATTGTCTTCTAGTGACATGCAAATCAGACACAAAACTGCTAAGGGCACCTTGTTTATCAAAAAAAGCCTTACAATAGTCAATGTTCTTTTTCATTTTACATGCTTTGTAATAAACTTTTTACTGGATAACGCCTATGGTTTTAGCCTAGTCATTTCCCTGTGCAAGCATGGGAAAAAACACACTGATTTTTCTTCTGTCATACTCTCTTAACCAGACCCTTCTGCTGCCCTCCTCTTTTTATTTTTATTGCAGTGCCTACATTTCGTAAAACTAAACAAAGAAAAAGAGAGAAGGGTGAAAAAAGCACCTGTTTATATTAGTATGCTCATTGCATTTAAAAAGAAAAACCGAGAAAACTTCAAGTCTAATTGGTTTTGTATTGTCTTTAAAGCTGTCACATCTGGGAAAACCCGATTGTTTTCAGAGAACATTATGTCCTAGTCTTCTGTGCCCGAGGTCGCAGGCTCCTCTGCCCACACCCCGACTACAGATACCGAAGCCACTCTTGGTGGTGAAACTCAAAATGTAGACAGGTCTGCCTCCTCTCAAGGTGTCTTCAGACCTTCCTCTTCTTTTTCTATCAAGGCTTTCACTAAGTCTAAAGCAGCCATGCATTCTAAGAGACCAGCTACACAGGGACCTTCTCCAGGCCCCATGCCTAAAAAACAGATGCTTAAAATGGCTGAGGATTTAATTACTCTTATCAGGGGTTCTCAACCTCCCCCCCAGAGAAAAGGCCCAGAGTGGAGGAAGAATCCCCCTCCTCTGACCAGGCCTCCATTATTTCAGAGCACTCGGATGAACAGGAACATTCTTACTCCCCTTTTGAAGATTCTGATGCAGAGGAGTCCATTCCCTTTGTCTCCCCCCCAGAGGATTACTCATTTGGGGAAACCTTGCATACTTTAAGGGAACACTTCCACTGGGAAGGCCAAGAGTATTCAGATTCCAAGAAAAGGCTTAGGGGTTTTCTCTTGCTACCTCAGCACAGGCCTCTGGCTATATCTCCTGTCTTAGACATACTAGATGATGTGTATTCGGAGGCCTGTCTTAACCCGGATTCTTTACCTCCAGCCCCAGTCAAGCCTGACCGGTACTACCGGGTTCCTGACTCACACCAATTTCTATACAAAAGCCATGCGGCTGACCCAGAAACTATCTCACAGGGCCCCAAGGGAATTAAGGCCTCCACTGCTAAAAATCCATTACCTTCCGAGAGAGATTCCAGATCTTTAGAAAGGTGGGGAAAAAAGGTATACACCTCGGCCACCTTAACCATGAGGGCACTAAACTGCCAGTTCCATATGTTAAAGTACCAACAGTTTCTGTTATCACAGTTGAGAAGCAAAATGTCACAACCTGAACAGCCAGACTTGAAGGAGTTGCAGGATTTGATGCATAGTGCAGAACAAGTGGATAAACATACCTTGCAATGTGGTTTTGATGCTCTAGAGGCCTCATGTAGAGCTGCTGTTACAGGATCAGTCATACGTAGACATGCCTGGCTCAAGGAGCAAACCTTACCAGATCATGTCAAAGCTAAATTACTAGATGCCCCTCTACAAAAGGATGTATTATTTGGTGTTAAAGCTGAGGAGGTATTAAAGAAAATGGAGGAAAAGGCTAAATCAATGCAAACAGTGAAAGATTTTCTACAGGTACAACCTCCACGTTTCAGTAGAAATTGGCCTTCCAAAAATTGGTCCTTTCCAGCCACGGACAGACCCCAAAGAGGTAGATACAGGCACCCGAGGGGCAGAGGGCAATCTCAAGGATTGTTTAGAGGCAGACAATGGCAAGCTCCTACACAAAGAGGTGGTGAGGATAGTTCACAGCCATTCAGAAAGCAAGCCCAATGACTTTCCCCTTTGCATGCCAAGCAAGGCTCAAATGGCAGCACCCTTAGGCAGAAAACTGGCATTATTTTTGAAAAATTGGCATATTGTCACAAAAGACAAATGGATCCATGGACATTATAAACAGAGGCTACAGATTCCATTTTCACATCCTTCCAAAACTGAGAGGCATGCCAAACCTGCCACACAATTAAAGGGCAGAGGCACAAAGACAAATTTCAGATCTCATGGACGTGAAAGCTATTCAAGAGGTACCTACTCAAGAACAAGGTCAAGGTTTTTATGCCAGACTCTTCCTGGTACCAAGGAAGGGGAAAGATTGGAGACCTATTTTGGACCTATCCATCCTAAACACATTTTTACTCGTACCAAAATTCAAGATGCTCACATTACAACAGCTTCTTCCCATGCTGGGCAAGGAGTCTTGGCTGGTAACATTGGACCTCAAGGAGGCATACCTGCATGTCCCAATCAGACAAAATTGCAGAAGATACCTCAGATTTCTTGCAGGTTCAACCCATTATCAATTCTCTGCATTGCCCTTTGGCTTATCTACTGTGCCCAGAGTATTCACAAAATGCCTGGCATCAGTAATTGCCTACTGCAGACTTCAAGGGATACAAATATACCCATATTTGGACGACTGCCTGATCCAAGCGGACAGCAAGCACATACTTCTGAAACATCTGGCTTTTGTAATAATGTTGTTGAATTCTCTGGGATACACAGTCAACAAAAAGAAATCAAGGCTAATACCCTCTCAGAAAATAATTTTCTTGGGTGCCAACTTGGACACAAACACCCAGATGGCCTACCTCACGCCAGAGAAACAGGGGCAACTAACTCAATACTTCAGAAAACTAGCAAATTTCACCAGGCTGACTGCAAGGAAAATCCTGCAGGCTCTGGGATTCATGGCATCTTGCATCCTACTAATCCCATGTACAAAGCTGCATATGAGGAAACTTCAATGGTACCTGAAAAACCTATGGTCTCAACACAGCCACAGTTTGGAAGCAATAATACCACTAATTCCATGTCTTCAAAAGGAATTTCTGTGGTGGGCTCAAGCATACCAAACAAACACAGGTCTCCCATTCTGCAAGCCTCAAGCAAATCAAGTCATCACAACAGACGCCTCGGACTACGCCTGGGGGGCGCACATGACAGATCGGTGCATTCAGGGCAAATGGTCCCAAAAAGAAAAGCACCTTCACATCAATCAAAAGGAAATGCTAGCAGTAATAAATGCTATTATAGCTTTCAAAGACCTTCTGCATCCAGGTCAACTATTGATAAGGACAGACAACACCACAGTGTTGAGGTACATAAACAAACAGGGAGGAACCCATTCATACCCCCTATGCAGGCTGGCCATGTCACTTTGGAACATGGCTCTGGAATTACAAATCGAACTTCAAGCACAGTTCTTGCCAGGCAAGGAAAACACGCTGGCAGACAACCTAAGCAGAAATATGACCGATCCACATGAATGGAAGTTGCATCCTCAAGTTTTTACAGAGATAATACAAGCATGGGGAAGGCCAGACATAGATCTCCTTGCCTCCCACAAAAATCACCAATTGACAAAATTCTGCTCAAGGACTTTACATCCACAGGCCTGGAGAGTGGACGTTCTCTCTTTCAGTTGGACAACAATGACAGTTTATGCCTTTCCGCCTCTTCCTCTGCTGCCCAAAGTTCTATTAAAAATCAGAGCAGACAGACCAAAGATGATTCTCATTGCTCCAGACTGGCCAAGACAGCACTGGTACCCACTCCTGAGGAGCCTGACTCATTCCCCACCATGGACCCTACCTCTAATGCCTCTTCTTCTGACTCAGCACAGCTTCAAAACTCTTCACAGTCAGCTGAAAACACTCAATCTGGCCGCATGGAAGATTCCTTAACATCACAACAGACCCTACTCTCCAAGGAGGTGCAGGATGTCATTTTGGAGGCCAGAAGGCCGTCTACTAGGAAAGCTTACTCCGCAAAATGGAAACGGTTTTGTGCCTGGAATGAGAAAAAGGGCCAGAATCCTGGAAAACTGAATTTACCTCAAATATTACAGTATGTAGCTGAGCTGCTAAGCAGTGGACTTTCATTTTCCTCCATCAAAATCCATGCCTCAGCCATTTCTGCAGAATACAACACTGATCCACCTTTATTCTCTCACCCCTCTTAAGACAGTTCCTCAGAGGGGCTAAGAATATAAACCCCACAAGGAAACAACCAATACCTGCTTGGGACCTCAATTTCATTCTAGAAAAGCTGACCTTGCCTCCTTTTGAGCCAGCTGCCTCAACAGATTTGCAATATTTGTCCTGGAAAACAGCTTTCCTTCTGGCTATCACCTCAGCTCGCAGGGTATCGGAACTACAAGCCCTCATGGCTGTGCAGCCTTTTATCATCTTCCATCAGGACAGAGTTTCCTTACGAACCAACCCGTCCTTTATGCCAAAGTTGGTATCCAGGGTAGCTTTGAATCAGGCTATCCACTTACCTACCTTTTACCCTAATCCTCAAAACAAAGGGGAGACTACTACATTCCTTGGACATCCACAGACAGCTGCGTTATTATTTGGACAGAACAAAGCCTTTCAGAAAAACAGAACAGCTGTTTGTGTCCTATGCTATAGGAGCTCAAGGGAAGCCAATTTCCAAACAGACAATCTCAAAATGGATAGCCCACTGCATACGCTTTTGTTACTCTTTTCATGGTAAAACTGTACCTGCAGGTATCAGATCTCACTCCACAAGGGCCACAGCTACCTCTGCAGCTTTCCTCAGAGGAGTTCCTACCAAAGATATTTTGGAAGCAGCCACTTGGAGTTCTGTGCATATCTTTTCCAAGCACTACCACCTACCATTATACTCCAAAACTAGAGCAGGCTTTGCCACTGCAGTCTTGCAGGACATCCTGGCTCCTCCTAGTTCCACCTAGTGCCTACCACCCCTTTCATAGCTTTGGGATTCTACCCATCTGTTATGACTGCAGCTGTATGCACGATGAACATAGTACAGTTTTGTACCTACCATAAATGTAGATGTTCGAGTGCTAATACAGCTGCAGTCCAGGTTTCCCTCCCTCCTTCCCCTCTTGGGACAGGCCTATTGGCTAACACCTCCTCATACAACCTGAATGGGGTATTCTTTTATGGTGTATTTGCTTGCAACTACTGTATTTTGATTATATTGCATTGCTTTATTACATAATTTTATGTATTGCCTTCCTTCTGGGGGCACCTGACATCTGGGGCAAGAAAAACTGAAGAAAATGGCGTCGGCTGGTTCTTTTATACCCCTGTCGCACTGACGTCAGGGAAGAAGCGATGACAACCGATGCCGGACCTAGACTTTGGAATTCGGCCGACCGAGGACCCGCCTTACGGCAGGAGAACCCATCTGTTATGACTGCAGCTGTATTAGCACTCGAACATCTACATTTATGGTAGGTATAAAACTGTACTTTTTTCTGCTTCTTTCTTTACCACTTTTAGCGCAAGGTATTCTGTCTTTACCATTGTTGGTAATCCTTTTCCTTTTTCTCTCATACCTTCGTCTACTTTCTTGTACCATTGCTGGTACCTTTTCTATTAATTAATTTGCTGTCATGGCAGATAAAGGTAGTCCAGAGTTTAAGCGGTGTTCTGATTGTGGACACAAACTGCCTACTTCTGATGCACACTCTTTGTGTATTTATTGTTTGGGAGCTTCCCATTTGTCTGTTAACCCACCCTGTTCTATTTGTGAGAACTTTTCTAATAGAACCTTGTTGGAAAGGACAAACAAGCTGTTACTGAAGGGACTTCTAAAATCTCCCTTTTCAGAGGCTATTTCTGGGTCGGAGGCCTCAACCCCTCCTAGAGCCCATAAGAAAACCTTGGATGTTCTACTAAGGCTAAATCTTTGCCTTCATGCCTGGCTGGGGACTCCCGCCAAGCAAAACCTAAAAAGGCTAAAGTTTTGGCTCTGTGCTTTCAGTGCCTAGACCTTCGGCTCCATTAGTGATTTCTGCTCCGTCTTCTCCTGCAGCCTTTTATATATCGGCACCGAGAGGCTCCTTGGTTCAGACCATTACCACTGTATCGGCAACGACCGTTCCGAGATCTTCCTCGGAACCGACGCCTTTATTGTTGACTCCAGTTTTGTCTGTTCCAGCTTCGGCATCGACAACCACTTCGGCACTGATCCCTGTATCGGTGCAGACCATGACCTCGGCACCGATGACTTCTTCGGTGCAGACAAAAGTAGTCCAGTCTCTCTCGGCACCACTGTCCTTTGTATGGTCAGATGAGATGGGCACAGGGTCTGCCTCTTCTGTGGACAGGCCTGTTTCTCCCTCAGTCTCTGTGAGGTCCACTAGAAGCCTTTCCGAACATGTGTTGCGTCTTGTGGACCAGGTACTCTTGGCCAGAGGTATCCCACCCCTCTGGAACTATCCTTCCTTGGGAGGTGATCACCCATCTCCAAAGACCCCTTCTTATTGTCCTCCTTCATTGCCTTTGAAGTCCATGGATATAGCACAGTCTTCCCCTTCTGCGGTTCCCTTTATGGATCTCACTAAGGAACCACAGTTGCCTTCATGGCAGGAAAGTTTTGCTGTGACCCAGGATGTCAGTTGTGACATGCATAGTTTGCTGCTCCACAGCCATCCAGGGACTCCGAGTCGGCAGGCTGAGCCACTTAGGGGAGGGGTGACCCCTGTCCTAGACATGCACTCCTCTTCGGGTGGACCAGCCTTCCAACTGATGGAGAAGGCCTTTGCTGCTGCTGGAAATACCGGACTGTCTATACCTCCGCCCTTCTCTGGTACACTGGTTTCACAAGTCGAACCTAGCGGACACCGGGTGCAAGGGCCGCAGGACATATTCCCTCAGGGGGGACACAGATATCCTTCAGAAGGGTCTCACAGAAACGGATAACTGGTGCCAGAGCCATGGCCTAAAGTTATGCCAAAAAAATGCATGCATATTCCCTTCAAAAACAAGGTTACCCCCCCTAAGCTAAAAATGGTGGCAATCCACTGGAAGAAGAAGAAAGTATCAGGGATGGGGGGGACCCAGGTTGATAGTCTCGTCATTCGACACCCTGTAGCAAAGTAGTTAGGAAGACCTATTGAGTACAATGCCCCATTGAATGTATCTGACCGACCTTGCAGCAGCTGGAGAGGCCACAAAAGTCCATATACCCCAGGGATTACCTCAGTGTCACTGCTCAACAGAGGCACAGCAAAATAATGGTAGTTTTCCCCCATAGGGGGGGTGGCGTGCGCCACAAACTATGCTGCCCTAGGCTTGCCCTCCTCGGCAGAGCCTAATCCCCTTTTCCGCTGACTTCTCCAGCTTCTCCTGCTGAGGAGGTCCACCGAAAAAGTTAGTGTAAGAGGAAGCACATGACTCCACAGAGGAGTCCCTCACCGAAGACACAGATTTCGATGAGGGGGAAGGATCCCCTCCGTCACCCTCTGAGGTATCCTTTGGTGATATCCTCGATATCCTGAAACAGAGAGGTGACTGGCAGTCCTCTAATCTGACCTCTGAGAAATCTGTATTCCTGTAGGCCTTTCGCGCCCGCCCCCCCCTACCTCTTGGGTTACTGCACCTGCCGATGAACTTGTCCGGCTCATCGTGCAGCGTGCTTGGAAGGCTCCTGATACCGTCTAAGCTATTCCCCGGAGGCCAGATAAGATCTTGTCCCCTCCTACTTTGGATCCCCATTGGTCCAAAGGTGGTCTTGTGGATGCTTTGGTGGTGGCGGCCACAACAAAAAAGTATCTGGCAGAAGAAGAAAGCCAGACTGTCCATCCGCCTAACAGAGTCCCAGGCCCTGGACAGGGTAGGGAAGCGCACCTTTGCTTCCGTGACCTTTACCATCAGGTCCCTGAATTATATGGCACATTTTACCAGGCTTCAAAGGGATCTGGTTTCCGAGCTCTCTGAAACCTTGGCTGGTGCTGTTTCTGATGAGGTCCGTGACAAAGTGGCCTCTCAGCTGGCCACCATTGAATCTATATCTAACTCCTCTATGCGACTGATATCTCACGCATCAGAAGGAGCAGCGGGTTCAGCTGCTGTCTTGAGACGTCATGCTTGGATGCGCTTGTGCAACTTCGCGGAACCCTTTAAATCTTCCTTTCTTAATGCCCCCATTGAGGCCTCATCGCTGTTTGGGCCCAAAGTTAAAAGTACACTGGCCAGATGTAAGCAGGACGGTAAGACCCTTTCTGCCATAGGTGTCCATTATTCTTCCCCTCAACGTGCTTTCTCCCGAAACCAAAAGAGTGGGAAGATATGGTTCAAGAAATCTCAGTATCCTTTCCATGACACACAGGCTGAGTTCTCCCCCAGAGGCAGAGCGGGAAACTCACAAGGAAGACGCTCTTTTCGGGGCATAGGGGGTCTGCGCAACCAGGGTTCCAGGGATTCTTTCCCTGGTCAATCCTACCAGCGCTCCTGAAGAGCTGCCCAACTCCTTTCCTCTGGAGGTGGTTGGGGGACGTTTCTCCTTGTACCCTTCTGCCTGGCTAACTATCACCACCGATTCTTGGGTACAAAGGATTATAACCAGAGGTTATCATATCCCCTTCGATCTTTGTCCCATCCCTTCAAAAAATCTTCCCGACGTTCCACCCAGTCAAAGGGAAGAAGCAGCACTAGAGATAGAAAAACTGCTAAGAGAGAGAGAGAGTCATCCAAATAGTCCCTCCAGACCAGATAGGATCCGGATTCTACTCAAGACTATTTTTGGTGCCAAAGAAAACCGGGGACTGGAGACCCATTTTGGATCTCAGTGTATTGAACAAGTTTGTGAGAGTACAAAAATTCCGGATGGTCACAATACAGTCTATCCTCCTGCATTTGGAAAAAAATGAATGGATGTGCTCTATAGATCTTCAAAATGCGTACTACCACATAAAGGTGGACAGACCATCAAGAAGATTTCTGTGCTTACGTGTGGGAGACAGTCACTACCAGTTCAGAGTACTGCCCTTTGGACTCTCCACAGCCCCCAGAGTGTTCACAAAGTGCATGGCAGTTGTCACAGCTCACTTGCGACTTCAAGGATTCCAGGTGTTTCCATACCTAGACGACTGGCTCATTTCCACCCCCACCAGACATCTACTGGAAAAAGCTCTGGCAATACTCTCTCCTCACTGCTCAAAGGTTAGGCATAACTATAAACTGGCAAAAATCTAATCTCACCCCATCTCAGTCGACAGAATTCATAGCGGTTATCTTGGACACAAAAAACTGCAGAGCTGCTATTCCAGAGCACAGAATTCTAAGGATAAAGCAACAAGTAATTCCAGTCCTTTCAAAGGAAAAATCCACGGCTCACTCAGTTCTGCAGCTGTTAGGTTCCATGGCAGCCTCCATCACCATTGTTCCCCTGGCCAGGTTTCACATGAGGCTTCTACAATGGCTACTGCTCACCCAATAGTATCCTTTTCAGCATCCTCTTTCAGCCATGATTCGAGTAACCCACAGGTGCAAACAGGATTTAAATTGGTGGATGACACACAATCTCTCTCAATGGTCTCGGCCCTTCTCCCCCCAGCAACCCAAGGCCACAGTGACCACGGACACCTCCCTGATGGGGTGGTGGGGGCTATGTCAGGGACAGACAGTCCAAGGTACTTGGTCCGAACTGGAGGCCCATCTGCATATAAATGTCCTAGAGCTGAGGGTGGTGCTTCTGGCATTGCAAGCATTCCATCCGCTGCTGCCGTCTGGGACAATTGCGATTCAATCAGACAACATGGCGGTGGCCTGGTACATCTACAAGCAAGGTAGAACCAAATCTTACCCCCTTTGTCGAGAAGCCATGAGGATATGGCAATGGGCGATGTCTACCAACCGTTTTCTTCTAGCAACGCACATTCCCGGGAGTTCCAACGTGATAGCAGACAGACTCTGCAGGTGCATTCTTCAACCTAATGAGTGGTCCCTGAATCCCTTGATAGTGGCGGAGATCTTCCACCACTGGGGCCGTCCTTGCTGCGACCTCTTTGCATCCCCGACCAACTACAAATGCAGCAACTACTTTGCCCTGATTCTGCCTCCGGGGCAGTCACCCAGGGACGCTCTAGTCCATGATTGGTCCTCGGGTCTTCTTTACGCATTTCCACCCTTTCCCCTCATTCCCCAGTTGCTGAAGAAAGCCCGTCGGTTGAAGAGCAAGGTGATCCTCATAGCGCCATATTGGCCTCGACAGATTTGGTTCCCCTTCATTTGGCCTCATCTACTAGATCGACCATGGATTCTCCATCCAACCCCGGAGTTGATCTCACATCCACAGAACCTGATTCATCCCAACTTGAACAGCCTGAAGCTCACGGCTTGGCTACTCCAATTCCCTTGATTGCCAGGCAGAATGAGCTTTCTTGACCAGTACGTGATATTCTCATTGCTTCTCATAAGTCTTCCACTAAAATTACTTATCTGAGAAAGTGGAAAAGATTTACCTGTTGGCTGAAAGATAACCAAATAGACCTTTTTTCAGCACCAGTGTCGATAATACTAGACTATCTGGCCGACCTTTTTCAATCGGGTCTATTGGCCTCTACCATTAGAGTTCATTTGGCTGCAATTTCTAATTTTCATGAAGGTGTCCAAGATTCCTCTCATGTCCCATAAATTGTGCAAGACCTTCATAAAAGTTGTGAATCATCTGAAGCCACCTTTTAGAGAACCTATTCAACCATGGGATTTATCATTAGTTTTACCAAGCTCTGACAATGTCACTTTTCGAACCAGCCTCTTCTTGTGACGTCAAGTATTTGTCATGGAAAACCTTGATGTTAAGTTGTCAATCTCGCCTTCATTCTTGCTTGATGGGTTCGGAGCCGATCCTCGGCTCCAACTCGGCACTTGCTAAGCTCGAGAGTCACTTTTACCAGCTCGAGGCAGCCCCATATCCCATGATGCAAGGCGGTAAGTACCCAGATCTCGTTTGCCGCTTCGCTGATGAGGTCCTCCTTTTACCAGCTCCTGGTAAGTGTTTTATATTAAACTGATTTTAGCCCCTTTTCACTTTTAAACTTAATATCTAACATTTTTAGTTTATATTAAGCCCTTTTTTGACTAAAATTATCCTTCCTCCTTTTTTTTTAGTCAGGCCTTCTTCCCTCCCATCCCCCCCCCCCTGTCAGGGTGTGTGTGTGTGTGTTGAGGTTTACTTTTTCAACTATAGTTTAGTTGTTTATTTGGGACTGTGTGGTTCTGAGTTTGTCCACTATGTCCAAAGAGCAGAGGGTCTCAGGCTTTAAGAAGTGTGACTTGTGCTGTCAGAAGATGTCTCTGACAGACGGTCACACTTCTTGTTTATATTGCCTGGGACCTCTCCACCTGCAGGACTCCTGTGCGATTTGTCATTCCTTTAGCCAGAGAGTCCTGCAGGAGAGGAGAAATAAATTGATATTAAGGGGTCTTCTTAAACCGGAGGGCTCTCCGGCTAAATCGGCTCCGAGCAAGACTTCAAAGTCTTCCAAGGCCCAGGCTTCTGTGTCCAAGCCTGCGGCCTCAGTTCCGACTCCTTCGGAGTCGAGATCGGCTCCGGCTGGAGCCGATCCTGGTTTGCAAATACCTTCGGCACCGATGGCTATCGGTGCCGATACTGTTTCAGTCACATCGGTGTTGGCTCCGACTGGCTCCGACCACCGTGCGTTACTGTTATGTCTGTATAGGCTCCGGCTGGAGCCGATGCATCGAGACTTTCTGTCGGAGCCGAAAAGTCCTTGGCTCCGACTGCATCTATGGTTTCTTCGGCTCCAATGGTTCCTTCGAGGAAGAGGTCCAGGTCCCCTTCCTTGGAACCGATACTCTCGGCTCCGGCCTCACCTCTCCTCTCGGAACGGAGCCATCGGAGCCAATCATCTAGGTCATCCAGGCTTTCTGACCATGATTTAGAGAGGGTGGTCAGTAGATTATTGAAATCACAGGCACTGGCCCAGATGCTGCATAGTCCGTCTCAACAGACGACTATTAGTCCACACCCTCTTGAAGTTCCTCCTTCGACTCTACCTCAGAGTTTGGAGCTGGAGTCTTCGGGGATAGTTTCTGCTATGGCTGAGGGGCGGATACCCCCCCCTTCTGCACCCTCGGCATCTACTCTTATCTCCTCTTCGAGACCTTCCTTAGAGGGATTCGGTAGTCGGGCTTCCCTGGTCTCCTCCGAGGGAGTGAGTGGCATCGGACCCTTGTCCGACCCCACTCTTCCCCTTGGAGCCTCGGCCTTGGTGAGCTCGGCTCCGACATCTGCCTCGGAGCCTTCCCTTTCGGTGGGCCCTGGAGTTCCGGTTTCTTCGGAACGGGTTCTCTCGGACCTCCCTGGGAGGGGGGCCTTCGAGGTGATGAAGAGTGTGCTGGCCACTGGGCTCAGCCAGCAGTCTATTCCCTTAGCTCCTCCCTCTACAGTGCCTGTCGATATCTCTGCCATCTCTCTTGCTCCCGGACCCAGAGATCCTCCGCCTCAGGTTTCCCCACTGGGAATAACCCCCTCTTCCGAGGATTCTCCTGATCAGTCAGGAGATCCTCCGCGCAAGAGGATTTGTAAGAGGAAACACCTAGACTCCCCTGAGTCTATCACTTCAGATACCGACTTAGATGAGTCGGAGGGATCCCCAAGATCCCCCTCTGAGGATGTCTCCTTTTCAGACATCCTAGAACTCCTAAAACAGAGGGGAAACTGGCCCTCCACGAATCCCTCTGAGGATGAGTCGGTATACCTAGAGGCGTTTGGATCTCGGCCCTCCACCTCCTGGATGTCTCTGCCTTTTGACCCCCTTATGGAGGTTATTGCTCGAAAGGCTTGGGCTGCTCCTGACTCTGTAGAGCCAGTTCCTAGGAGGCCGTCTAAATTTATTACTGCCCCTTCGGAAAAGCAATTCCTTACGAAAGGTGTCCCTGCTGATGCCATGGTGGTGGCGGCTGCCACTAAGAAGGAACTTGCAGATCCTTCCGTACCTGTCCATCCTCCTAATAAGGATTCTAGGACCATGGATAGGTATGGTAAGCGGATGTTCTCTTCAGCGACCTTTGCTATGCGCTCGCTGAACTACTTATGTCACTTCACCAGACTCCAAAGGGACATCCTTAAGGAACTAGGTTTAGTAGTACAGGATCCCACAGCTGCAGGGGCTCAAGAAAAAATTGCTTCGCAGCTAGGAATCCTTAATTCTATTGCTAACTCCTCCATGCGACTGATATCATATGCAGCAGATGGAGCGAGTAGAGCCGCAGGTACAGGGGTGGCTCTTAGACGCCAAGCCTGGATGCGGCTCTGTAATTTTGCAGATCCCTTTAAGGCGTCCTTCACAAATTCTCCCTTTGATGGGTCAGCTTTGTTTGGCCCTCAAGTGAAGGATACATTGACCAGGTGTGAACAGGACGGCAAGACTCTTTCTGCCGAGGTCCGTTTTCCACCCCTTCTAGACCTTACCCTGAAGGACAGAAGGGTGGAAAGATGTGGTTCCATAAATCCCAAGGAGTCACGCCGGATACACGTGGTCAGTTTACCCCTAGAGGCAGAGGGGTAATAACAGACGCGCTCTAGAGGCAGAGGGGGCCACAAAACCAGGGAAGCAGAGAGCCTCTCTCTGACAAGCCCTTTCAGCATCCCTGAGATGTTGCCCGACTGTCCATCCTTGGAGGCAGTCGGGGGAAGACTATCGCTGTACCCAGAAGCCTGGCGTTCCCTCACTCAAGACAGTTGGGTACAGTCGATCATATCCGAGGGTTACAAAATTCCTTTCGAGGAAAGTCCCTTCTCTCACTCAAATTCCCTTCCAGATGTACCACCCGGTCTAAGGGAAGTTGCAGAGTTAGACGTATTAAAACTTCTACAAAAAAGAGCCATTCAGCCAGTTACAGCAGACCATTCAGAGCCCGGAATCTACTCAAGATTCTTTTTGGTCCCCAAAAAGACGGGAGAATGGAGACCAATTTTGGATCTCAGCAGACTCAACAAGTCTGTGAGAAAGACAAGATTTCGAATGGTCACACTTAGTCAATTTTGCCCTTCCTAGAGAAGGACAACTGGATGTGCTCAATAGATCTTCATGACGCGTACTATCACATAAAAATTCACAGACGCTCCAGAAGATTTCTCCGCTTTCGGCTGGGGTCCAGTCATTTCCAATTCAGAGCCCTGCCCTTTGGTCTCACTACAGCCCCCAGAGTGTTCACCAAATGTATGGCAGTGGTCACGGCTCACCTGAGACGTCAAGGATTCCAGGTGTTTCCGTATCTCGACGACTGGCTCCTTTCAGCCACCACCAGGCATCAACTTCTTCAAGCCAGGGATTACACAATAAATCTTTGCACTCAATTGGGAATTTCGATCAACTACGAAAAATCCTCCTTATTGCCCTGCCAGTCTATTACTTTCATAGGCGCAAACTTAAACACTGTTCGGATGTCAGCAACCCTCACAGACCAAAGAATCTCAGATATACAAAGTCACGTGAGGATCATCCTAGCCAGCAAAAAAGTTCAAGCCAGAATGGTTCTAAAGGTGTTGGGCCTCATGGCTGCGGCCATTACCCTTCTTCCCCTGGCCCGCTTCTACATGCGCCTGCTTCAGTGGATGTTGTTCACTCAGTGGTCTTACCAACAACTTCCAATGCGTCACCAAATACTGGTGACACAGATTTGCAGGAATCATCTTTCATGGTGGATTACTTCTCCCCAGATTCACCAAGGCAGACCCTTTGTATCCCTGGCCCCGGTAGCCACTGTCACTACGGATGCCTCCCTGATCGGGTGGGGGGTCATTATCAGGGCAGGATGGTTCATGGGACGTGGCAACCGTTCGAATACCACCTGCACATAAATGTCCTAGAGATGAGAGCAGTGCTTTTAACGTTGCAAGCCCTCAATGACTTTCTTCCCTTGGGAACAATTGCAGTTCACACAGACAACATGTCTGTAGTATGGTATATCAACAAACAGGGCGGAACCAAGTCCTACCCCTTGTGTCGAGAAGCTCTCAGACTTTGGCAATGGGCGATCTCCTCTCATCAGTTTCTGGTAGCAACGCATATCCCTGGGAAAACCAACATTTTAGCGGACAGATTGAGCAGAGCTATTCTCATGTCTCACGAGTGGTCTCTCAAACAATCTATAGTGGAGGAGATTTTTCTGGAATGGGGCCGCCCATGTTGCGATCTTTTTGCTACTCCCCAAAACAGCAAATACCAAGACTTCTTTTCTCTCTTCCCACTGCCAGGCCATCCCCCCAGAGACGCTCTAACCCAGGATTGGCCCCAGGGACTTCTTTATGCCTTTCCTCCTTTTCCGCTGATTCCACAAGTACTCCAGAAAGCCACCGTTTTGAGAGCCAAAATGATTCTCATTGCTCCCTATTGGCCTCGACAAATTTGGTTCCCGTTCCTCCATCGTCACCTTTTGGTGCAGCCGTGGCATCTGGACCCAGTACCAGACCTTCTGATTCACCAATCGGGTCAGCTGCACCGGTCTATCCCTTCTCTCAACCTCACAGCATGGTTGCTCCACTTCCTTTCTTAGCCAGGCTTCCTATGATCTCTAATCCTGTTAGAGACATCATAGTAGCTTCCCTAAAATCCTCTACTAGAAGGATTTATACCAGCAAATGGAAACGCTTTTCTTGTTGGGGAAAAGCTAAAAATATTGATCCCTTTACTGCTCCAGTCCAAGCAGTTTTGGATTTCTTAGCGGAAATCTTTCACGCGGGTTCTTCTTCTTCCACGGTCAAAGTTCAGTTGGCTGCTTTCTCGAACTTTCATGTCGGGTTCGCAGATCACAACATTATGTCCCACAGGCTTTGTAGAGCCTTCTTAAAAGGAATTTTTCTCCTGAAACCTCCAGTCAGGAGTCCTCCTCCTCAATGGGACCTAAATTTAGTGCTGACATCCTTGATTCTTCCTCCCTTCCAGCCAGCTGTTTCATGTTCCCTAAAATTTCTTTCATGGAAAACTCTATTCCTGGTTGCTATTACGTCGGCTAGGAGAGTATCTGAACTTCATGCTCTCTCTGTTCGTCCCCCCTATTTGGTCTTCCACAAAGACAGAGTATCCTTGAGAACTAATCCGACCTTTTTGCCTAAGGTCGCCTCAAAGAGTAATTTGAATCAGTCTATTGACCTTCCTGTATTTTTCCCAAACTACTCAAACAGATCGGAACAAAAATTACATTATCTTGATGTTCACCGCCAACTCAGATATTATTTGGACAGAACAAAACAATTCAGGAAATCTGATCATCTCTTTATTTCTTATGCTGATAACAAAAAAGGCCTTCCCGTCTCAAAAGTGACCTTATCTAGATGGCTTTCTTCTGTCATCTCTGAAATCTATCAGCTCAGGGGAAAACAGCTGTGCTCGAAACCTAAAGCGCATTCAACCAGAAGCTTAGCCACTTCCACAGCCTTTCAGGCTAGACTTCCATTAGACACTATTTGTGCAGCAGCCACTTGGGCCACTCCTCATACCTTTGTTTCTCATTACAAATTGGATTTGGCCTCCAGGGACAGAGCCAGTTTTGGCTCTACAGTTCTCAAGAGTCTGTTCCATTGAGCCACCCAGGATAGAGGTGCTAGGGACGCGGTCCCATCAAGCAAGAATGAAGGCGAGATTGACAACTTAACATTGAGAAGTTATGTACCTACCATAACATTCCATGTTAGTTGTCTTCTCTCGCCTTCTTTCTTGTGACCCTCCCTCCTTCCCCCTGGCCTGGACAGACCTTTTTCTCCCTACATGGAAGAATGCTTCTTAAGACCATACAGTTCTGGTCTTCCTTAACCCATCCTTCAGGCTTTTTCTCTGCCTTCTTTCTTCCTTTTGGGAAGTTTTTTTATGCTAGGTGTTATTGCCTATAGACAACAAACGAGATCTGGGTACTTACCGCTTTGCATCATGGGATATGGGGCTGCCTCGAGCTGGTAAAAGTGACTCTCGAGCTTAGCAAGTGCCGAGTCGGAGCCGAGGATCGGCTCCGAACCCATCAAGCAAGAAAGAAGGCGAGAGAAGACAACTAACATGGAACGTTATGGTAGGTACATAACTTCTCATTTTTGGTCATCATTACTTCTGCCAGACGTATTTCTGAGCTTCAAGCTTTATGTATCAAGATTCCATACTTGATTTTTCATAGAGCTAGAGTGTCTCTGAGAACTAATCCGTCATTTCTGCCTGAAATGATCTCTGAAATGTCCATTAATCAAGCCATTGACTTGCCAGTTTTCTTTCCCAATCATTCAAACAGAGGAGAGTATTGCCTACATACCCTAGATATCCACCGGCAAATCCGTTTTTACTTAAACAGGACTAAACCCTTTCGTAAATCTGACCAGCTGTTTTTGGCCTTTTCTGGACCTAGATTAGGATCTGCTGTTGCTAAGGTCACATTAGCTATATGGTTGAAGGACTGTGTGACCTTCATTTATACACAACGTAATATCTCGTTGCCTACTACCATGAAAGCTCATTCAACAAGGTCGGTGGCAACTTCTGCTGCCTTCCATGCCAGAGCGTCTTTACATGACATCTGTGCAGCTGCAATTTGGGCTACGCCTCATACCTTCATGAATCATTACAAATTGGATTTGTTCTCCAGGGGAAGAGCATCTTTTGGTTCTATGGTGCTCAGGAATGTCCTTTCACGAGAGCCTCCCAGGAATAGAGGTAGCTGGGGCTCTGTCCCATGTGTAAGGAATAAACGAGGATTAACAACATCAGATAAAGAAGTTATGTCTTACCATAACATTCCATCTGTATTGTTGATCCTCGTTCAGTCATTATGACCCTCCCTCCTTCCCCCTCCTGTGGTTTCTAGTGGATCTCACCATCCGGTTCTCTGAGGTTATTTGACCAGAGGGAGCCTCTACCTTCTTTGAGTTGCAAACTCAATCTGAGGTAACAGGGAGTGGGGGATTGTGGGTAAGAGTTTAGCTCAAGAGTTTGAAGCTGATGCGAGCTTGGAAAATGGCCGGCTTGGTTCCGAGGTCGGAACCGATACCCATGCGTAATGACTGAACGAGGATCAACAATACAGATGGAACGTTATGGTAAGGCATAACTTCTTTATATACTACTTCATTTACTTTCTCTCTCTCTTAAAACAAAGGTCCTTAATCAGTCATTTCCCCATGCAAGAATGAAAACAAAAAGCACATTAATTTGAACTGTGTCATGCCTTTTTAACCAGGCTCCCACTTTTTTTAATCATTGCATTGCCTAAGTTTCTCAAAACTGTACAAGAAGAAAAAGAGAAGAGGGAAAAAAAAGATAAACAGCTGTTTACAGTCCCCATTACACTTAAAAATAGCATGCAAAGAAAACCATGCACCACAAATACAGTACTAAGAAAAGAAAGTGTTTTCTTTACTTACAGTTAGTGTTCTCCCGTCTTCGCCTCCCCAAAGCATTTTTCCAAACATTAATGACATGAAGTAGGCCATATACATTCAAGTCCCCACACATTAAACACATTTTGAAAAAGTTCAATATTTCCAGATTTTCTTCTGCCATATTTCAGAAATATAATTATTGCATTGTAATCCCCATTAAGTTACTGATTTTATTACTGTTCTTCTCCATCACCCAAATCCTGTCTCTACTTCATTTCCAGTGTACTCTAAATTCTTCTAGTCAACTCTCATGCTCCCTTCCTTCTGTCCAACATTTTCTGTTTAAATACTGGAAAAGGTTTCACAGGTACCGTCTCTGTGTTTTTTATTACCAGAGGAGCAAGAAGCAGAATCTCCTCCCGTTTCACAGCTCAGTTTTTTTTTTGGACAAACTTTTGTATTTCCTCCTTAGTATGCACCTCAAAAAATGATTTTTGTCCCTCCAGAGAAGAATGCTTTGACAACAGCTGGATACAGCAGTTTGAATCTCACACCTGTGTCTCAGCATTCTCTGAATAGTGGAATAAATGTATTTTTCTTTTGCCTGGTGTACACTGATCAATCATTCTCCACAACCACACTGATGTTTCCCACTTTTAGTATTGTGTCCTTCTGCCTCAGATTTGTCAGAATCATCATCATCTGCTGGTAGGATTGCATCCTTACTGTTAAAATTCTAGGTTGCTTTCTTTTAGCTAGGTTTGGAGCATACATATGATGTGCCCTTTTAACTAACAGTTCCTGCTGTGGAATACCAGTCCAGTTGCTTATGTGTGCTTTCATAAAATTAATGCAGTCTTTTCCTTCTACCCTTTGTGGTATAGTTGAACATCTCAGGTTATCCCTACGTGCTCTGTCCTCTTGATTCTGTTTTTTTTTAAACATCTCTTCCTGAACATTCTCATATTCAACCAGACTTTTCTTGCTTTCGACCTCTGATTTTTGCAGATTATCATCTCATTTGAATGTCTGTTTAAAGCTTCTTCCATTTGTTCCATCCTTTTGTTGATTGTGGTGATGTACTCTATCAGTGTTTTGTTTATTTTAACTAGATCTGTATGCAGTTGCCTTATATCTTCCTATAGGTTATTGGAAGTCATGTCTAAAGGTTGCATTATTTTTTGCTGAACAGCTGCAGAACTCTTTCCAGTCAGTGTTTCTTCCTTATTTTTTGTAGCTGATTTTTTTCCAGGTCTTCTATATTTCTTTATTCCTGATATTCAGGCAGTGCACTTACTAGCCAGTTACTGAAATTTATCCATAAACACAAGTCTACTGGGCTTCTCTGCCAAGTTTCTCTTTTCACACTGGGTGAGTTAGAAACCGGCTGTTACTCAGTGTGCAGCAATCTTGGAAGTCATTTTTATTAATGTGCTTTGAGGCTTTTGTTTCTACTGTTTTTGATACTTAGCCCTCAGGTTAATACATCATGTTAAATATTTCAGAACTTGGGTAGATTTTCATATTAGGCTGTACTTCTGTCCTTAATAAGGCTGAAACTTGTCTTTTGCAGCAGGCATCTGTTTTTTTTTTTCCTGAGTTCACTTTTAAAGCGCTGTATGCCATTCTGCATTCATGAGCTAGTTTCCTGAAATTTTTTTCAGTTGGAATTTGCAAATATCCAGTGATGCCATGGTGAGGTGGAGTTTGCAGCCTTCTCTGTACAGATATTTTTGTGTTTTGCAATGATCTTTTTGGCTGTGTCTTGTGTATCTGCTGTGGGATGTGTGCTGCTTTAGAATAAAAGGTAGTTACAGAGCCATCCTTACACATTTCTTTCATTCATTCTCGTTACCCAGTTATTCCATTTCAGAGATGTGGGCATCCAGAGCGTATCCTGTCATGTAGTGGGCTCAGGACAGATACACCAGTGTCCTAGCTGGGATTAGTGTATTAAGTGATGTGCACACACACACATACACACACACACATACCTCTCAACTATCCATATTTTTGCCTTAGGTTTTTTGTGTGTTATTCATAACATTTGTGGTTTTTTGTCAAGTCACTGAGGATGAAAGTCACTAAATAATGACATACATTTGAGTTTCAGACTTCATATTCTACAGAAAATGCATGGTAAATCCTGTTATTCTAACAACTTCCTAAGTTTATAAGAACAATATTTAAAATCTGTCCATATTTTTGGGCCTTTAACCCCTTATTATTTTGAGCTTTATCCAGATTTCTTGTGCCAAGAGGTTGAGAGGTATGATTCATACTTGTGGCAGCTTGGAAAATCACTGCTTTACTTGTGACATGTCCTTGGGATGTGGTAGAAAGCTGGGTCTCACAGCAAAAATCAAGCCAACATTGACACCAGAGTGGCATGCAGACTACACAGAAAGCATCCTTACCAAGAGCAGAACTGGGTAGCTAGCTTAATGGTGGTTAGTAGCCAAGTGGCATTTCCTTTGCAGAGAAATTTGGAGTTTGAAAGGTATTCAGGATAGCGAATGCTATTCAATACCCCAACTTCTTTTTGGTTTTACTTTTATTTTGCCTTTAGATTAGATTATTAAAGAAGTGAAAAGGAATTTGACGTTCCTAGTGAGAGTCACTATTCCATTCTTCACTATAGGGATCTCTGCTCCAGCCTGACTTTGAGCAGAGCACACTTCCCTTAAGGCTTTGCTGATGTTGTCTTCCCTCATACAGCTTCACATGGCTTCTACTTGAGTCATCTTTAGTTCTTTCTTGTCCTGTTCCATGTTCACTATGGGAGTGTGTGTTACAGTCAAATGTTTGTTCAGGATTAGACTCTCTCTCAGGAAAGAACCTTGCTTGAGGACAAGTTTCTTCTCTTTTTCATTCCTAGAATTGGCTAGTTTCTATTTTTTTTTTGTTCATACATGTAGTAAGCAGACCACACTAGACAGAGATGTAGGGCATGCCCATCCCAGAATAAGCAAACAGTTGTGCCTATAAAGTCAGATTCCACATAACAATTACTATTTTCAGTACACATACTACTTAGGTCTGGAGAATGGCATAGCTGTTTCCCAGGTTTGCCAAGATTTTTGTCCAGATACTTTAGAATAGATGGTAGGGCATGTCTTTGGGTTGAGTACCAGATAAAAAAAAGTGACTTGTGGCCTTGTTAAACCAGCTTGCCATCATGCAGATCTGCAGCAGCAGGGTGGAGCACATATCCTACCTTAAAGAGGAGGCATGATAAGTAGAATCTTGTCCAAAAGGAGAGGGGAAAGTGTGCCTCATAAACTGTCTAATTCATTAGATACCCTAGGTCTAATGGGATGTCATGTTCACAGAGGCACTGTAGTAGGTCCCAGCCCTGGTATATGTCATCAGAGACCTCTGACACTGCTTCTTTGGAGGTGCCATGGTTTCAGTCCCTAGAATGTCCCACTGGACAAGCGTCCAGAACTAGCCTGTATCAGATGCCAGTCCCTAGACATCAGCTTCAGAACATGTTTTAATCTTCAAGGAAAGGGAGGGCAGAATCCCCAGTGTATTAGTAAAAGAGAGTACCTGCACCCAGATGACAGAACCCAGGAACAAGTCCCCCTTTGGTTTACAAACCTCTGGTGAGGTACCGCTGTACAAAAGACCTTAATGCCTGAAGTTGAGGCACTTGCCATAGCTAAAAGTTTCTCTTGGCAGGTCATTTCACCCTGGCCCTTGGTAGACTTCCTCCCAGGACTGAGTTGTAATGCTTTGGAGTTTCTTCTGTTCTTGTGTAGCTTGCAGCCAGAGTCTGAACAGCTCTGGAGATCCTCCTAAGAGTAAGGAGGAGGTTTCTCCAGTGAGAGAGACTGACTTCTTTGATTTTGAGGAGAGAGAGAAAAGGATTATAGATTACAGCTTTCCTATTCTGCAGCTTACGGCACAGACATGAAGAGGTATTCTACCATAGGGCATGTTATTCAGGAATCTGACAGTTGTGAAGGAAAACATGAAGTGGTGGTCTCTGGAGGCTTTTGCATCCCAGAAGAGATGCTTAGACCTTGTGTATATTGGGCCTCTACATTTTATGGCTATTCTTCCAGCCCAAGAAATTCTCTTATATGTTTTTGAAGTAGCAGTCTTCAAAATAGTCTCCTAACCACTGTCCCATAAGAGACTTGAGTCTTTGTATAGGATGCAGGATTCTCGCAAGTTTTGTATGAGAACCACATTTTAGATCTGGATACACTTTCCCCTGAAAACTTCTAAAGGAGCAATCCTGGCTTCAGGGATACTTGTTTGATCTTCAGGGAAAACAGACAGATGTCCTTCTATTCATATGCTGCAGGATCCATAACATGAGGAAGTCCACCTCCAGTTGACTCATACGTCCGTCCATTTGACCAAAGTTAAATGCTGCTGCGAAGGTACGTGTGACAGCCCACATCACTCTGCATACATTGGCCATAAATGGATGTCAGCGCACACCTACCTCAGAACTTCTCTGCCGCATGTTTGACTACCAACTCCTAGCATCATTCGCTTGGGAAATTTGCCTCATTTTTTGTCTGTGCTCTGATAAGTACCCCGTAAGGGTTTTTTTGTTACCTATTTTGCTGCTGTGTTTCTTGTGAGTTAATATCTGATAGAAAGAGCAAGTGTCAGTGTGGCAGGCAGATTCCACATAAAGACTCTCACAAGCTTTGTCTATTCTGCCTAGGCCCAAAACATGGCCATACGTTGTGCGAGATGTGCAAGGCTTTCATCCCTAAAACTCTTATAAGCCACCTTACTTCCCTTAGATTGTACTTAGAGAATCACTATCTGAAGCGCCTTGCGTGGGGTATGGATCCGACATCAGGACTTTCGGAAGAGCCGCAATCCAAGAAGGCCAGGAAACCTAAACTTGAAACTACAGCTGCTCTCTCTTTTCAAGGCATTTCTCCTGAGGCAAGTGAAGGCCCGGAGGCCACGTCAAAAACCATCATTTCTGTGGCTGCTGACAAAACTTCTAAATTGCTACCCTCCACTTCCTTGCTCCCTTCTGATAAGGAAAATAGGATTATGGAGAGGTTGGGCAAAAAAGTTTATACTTCTGCCACCTTGGCTGTTAGGGCCATTAACTGTCAGACCCATATGGCCCAAGTATTCCTTGGCTCTTTGGAGAGATGCCATCAAGCAATTTGGAGAATTACAAGACTGCCCTAACAAGTCCAGAATAGCTAGCCTTCTTAACTCCTGCAGCCAGGTAACCAGACATACCATAACATCTATTTATGATGCAGTAGAGGCCTCTGCCAGTTCGGCTGCATCAGAGTCAGTCCTAAGAAGATATTCTTGACTCAGACTGCAGCCTTTGCCAGTTCATATTAAAGCAAAACTTATGGAAGCACCCTTAGATAACAAGACCTTATGTGGTTTTGCAGCTGCTGAACTCTTCAAGGCCCTTCGGGAAAAGAGCAAAGATTTACAAGACCTTAGGCACATCTTGGTGTCCCCAGTTCCCCACTTCAGTGGAACTACCCAGTCAAGACAACCTTTGTGAGAAAGCCTTCTAAACACTTGTCCTCTGAAGGGAGAAAAGATACCAGAAAGTAGTCCCCTTCCTGAACTTCTCCTTCTACTCCTGTGCAAAAGCAGCCCTTTCAGGCAAAACCTGGTAGTATGTAAATACCCGGCCGTAAACCCATCTACCCCTCACTCTTTTCACCTAGCACTGTCCCTCCCAACTTGGAAACAAATTACCTAGGACCATACCTCTCAACCATACTGAATTACTCTGTTTTTAACCGAGTTTTGGGGTCCAAATGAAGGGGTGCCACGATTCCAGAGTGGCACCGCTTCATTTCCGATTTTTTTCTTCTGGTTTCTTTATTTTTCTGAATATCACGCTGTTGGAGGTGACGTCATCACGTACGTAATGACGTCAGCTCCGTCAAGGCCATCAGCCAGTTAGAATTGAGCTCAAGGAGCTCACGTCGTCATTTCCGGCTGCAAATGCGAGCGGGAAACAGCAGCACTCATTTTGGATTTATCAAGAGCAGGAAATCTTAGCAGCAGCATTAGTTTTGGATTTGGATTTAACAACAGCACTCATTTCATCGGAAGCATGCAAATGCGAGCATGTTTGGAAATCGTAACAGCAGCACTCGTTTTGTTTGGGGGAATCAAGTGACGTGAATTAAATGCTTTGGACTCAAGTAAGGCGTGTGTGTGTGTGTGTGTGTGTGTGTGTGTGTGTGTGTGTGTGTGTGTGTGTGTGTGTGTGTGTGTGTAAATGCCCCCATGTAATACTGTAACTTTGGTACAGGGTAAAAAGAGCCTAAAGTCCCTAGCCACCACCATTTCTGAGCTTTGTCCAGTTTTTTTGTGCTAACAGTTGAGAGCCATGGTGAGAAATGAACAAAATTTGTATTCCCCCATAATTGGCTTTGTTGTTCGTCCAGGTTTTTTGTGTTAAGAGTTGAGAGCTATGGTGAGTGAGACGTGAGAACTGAATTTGTATTCCCCCATTATTGGCTTTGTCCAGGTTTTTTGTGCCAAGAGGTTAAGAGCTATGGTGAGAAGTGATAACTGAATTCACTAAATGATAGTCATTCAGTTTCACTCTTCCTATTTTTTAGGGAACTGCTGATTTGGCATAGTGGTATGTTGCTTTGATTGTAGTGCATAGAGTCCTAGGTTCAAGACTTTCCAGTGAAATGCATAGTGGTAACACAGCATTTTATTCTAGCAACTTTCCAAAATTATACAAGCAATGTTTAAAATGTGTCCCTGGTTTTTGACCCCCCCCCCCAAAAAAAAATACCTGAAGTTTAAAATAAGTGCGAGAAGCTGTGCAAGATGCCTATAGCTGACACAACTGTTATTCTATTTATAGTGTGGATGTGGAAGTAGACTTTTATGATGGAAGTGTTCTGAATTGGGCAGTTTTCTCATTATTGGTTCATGCATTTTGTTTCATTGCCTACAGTACAGCCTACTGGAAAATGCTCAAACAAATTTAAATGCGCTCTGTCTAACAAGTGTGCTGTTTTATACAAAGGATGTAACTTAAAGTCAGGAAGGTGCATCAAAGAAAAGAACACGTGTAGGTTTCTTGTTTTATGTTCAAGGGGCCAATGATTTAAAAACAGCCCAAATCTTTATCCACCACTGGCCAGATGCATTTTCTTTGGATGTGGTGTGTGGATTTCAATGAATGTGAGTTTCAAGGGCAGAGAAGTTTTAATGCCAAGTCTATTTTCATTGAGAGGCAGTATTGCTTTGTTTAGCAGATGCCTGTTAGTGTTGTGCTGCAAAATGTAAAAATAAAATCCAAATAATCATTGTAGAAGTAAAGCAGTATGCACACATTAGTGTTTATGGTAAATGGGGATAAATCGCCAGGTATTGGGACATTGGAATGGCTGCAGGGGGACTCTGGTGCCATATTTTGGTTGTCTGTTCTTCAGTTTGCGTTTGAAAGTTGGTTTCCCACAATTCCATTGGAGTGGGTGGGGTTATGCCGTTATGTATGCAAATTATAAGTTAATCAGCGTACAGATTTGTACCTATTTTTCATGGGCCTTGTCCAAATTTTTGATGTTTCCAGGTTGAGAGGTATGCCCAGGACTGTTGAGTCCTTACCATTGTAAAACACGGTTATTTCATGACCTGGGAATCCAAACACTCCTCCCCCTGGTTATCCTCAGGCTTACATGGTGTCCTTGGACATAAAAGATGCCTATCTGCACATCCCAGTCCACCCAGTTTTCAGGAAATTCCCTCGATTGTGTGTTGGTTCGTCACTTTTTCAGTTCTGTGCTTTGCCATTTGGTCTCTCTCTCCCTCTATGGCCCCCAGAGTACTCACAAAATGCTTGGCCCCTGTCATAGCCTTCTGCAGAATGCAGGGTATTCAGATCTTCCCTTACTTAGATGATCTCCTCTTTCAGGCTTCATCTTCAGGGTTGGTACAAGAGCACCTAAACTACAGTATGTCCCTGCTAAAGGTTTTGGGGTTTACCATAAATCAAAATAAATCCTCTCTGACCCCATCCTAAGAATATGTATTCCTCGATTGCAGGATACTCACAGCCCAAATAATGGCCTGGCTGCCCCCAGACAAAATCTGACCCTCACCACTTACTTTCAGGGACTGATTCCACTACAGTCTGTGTCTGCCAGGGAGTTCTTAAGACTCCTGTGATTCATGGCTTCCACCATCCCTATGGTACCCCTGGCAAGGTGCTACACATGAGGAAATTTCAGTGGTTCCTGAGAACCGCCTAGAAACAACACCTTCATCCTCTAGAGTTGGTGGTCCTCTTCATTCCCTGTTTACCAAAAGTGGTGGATTTCACAGATTTCAAAAAATCCAGGCATTCCTCTCCAACCCCTTCCTCCTAACCAGGATCTGTACACGGATGCGTCAAACATGGGCTAGGGGCAACCCTAGGGAACTAGAGAGTGAGACAGCATATCAACATCAAGGAAATGAGGGACTTGATTTTTGCACTACAAATTTTCAAGCCCCGACTGTTACCTGGAGTGCTGAGATGGTACACAGACAATACCACGGTCCTCTGGTATGTCAACAAATGGGGGGGGGCACGGTCCTACATCCTTTGCAGATTGGCTATGTATGTGTGGGAGATTGCTCTGCAGAGCCAAGTTTCTCTCCTAGTCGTCTACATCCCCTCACCTCAAAAACTAAGCAGATCAATGACTCAGTCCCACAAATGGATGTTACTCAGAGATGTGTTCTTGGACCTGGTCCATCGATTGGGTACTCCACAGGTAGACCTGTTTGCCTCCCCCATGAATAGACAGCTTCCCACATACTGCATCAGGATACACACCCCTGGGGCTTGAAAAGTGGGTCTCTTTTTTTCTCCGTTGGAAGGGGATGTTTGCATATGCATTTCCCCTTCCTCTTCTGAAAGTTCTACTGACAATTCAGAGAGAACAAACAGAAATCTTGTTGGTGACCCCCTTTTGGCCAGGGCAGCCTCTATCATCTAGCCAAGGGCAATCGCCACAAGTTTACCCCTCAGGATGGACCTAAACATACAGGAAAAGGGAGCTCTCATCCACTCTCAGATATCCACCTTGAACTTAACCCTGTGGATGATAGAGCTTTGATTCCCTTTAGACACCTTTACACTGAGGATATGCTACAAGGAAATCCTATTTATCCAAATGGAAGTGGTTTTCTGTCTGTGTCTAAAATGTAGCTTACAACCACTGTCTGCGGTGCCACCAGTGGTCATGTCTTACCTGTGTGAATTGATGAAAAGCGGTTTTTCATATTCTTCCATCAAGGTACATTTACCTGTCATCTCAGCACATTTACCTTTGACCCCTCCCCTGGCTTGCAGGTTGGAACTCAAGATTTTCTGAAAGGGGTTCTACACATCAGACCTCCAAGGAAACCTATCCCTCCCCTTTGGGATCTTAATTTTGTGTTAGAAAAGCTTACTTTAGGTCCCTTTGAGCCAGCTAAGGACTCTTGTCTACAACACTGCACATGGAAAGCTGTCCTCCTGGTAGCTATTACCTCAGTCAGAAGGGTCTCTGAACTGCAGGTCCTAATGGCATTTCGCTCTCTCACAGTTTTCCATCAGGACAGGGTTTGCCTTTGTACCAACCCAACCTTTATGCCCAAGGTAGTGAATGAGCTATCCTTGAATAAGGCCATCTATCTCCTTACCGTCTTTCCTTTGCCACAGTTCCCTCGTGAAAGGATCCTCCACTCTTTGGATGTGCATAGACAGCTCAGATATTATTTGGCTAAGACCAAGCCTATCCGTAAGTCGGACAGGCTGTTAATTTCCTGTCATCCAAGAGCCTTGGACCATCCTGTTTCCAAGCAGGCTGTTTCCTCCTGGATTTTTAGAGCCATTACCTTCTGCTGCACAGTCAGTGGGAAAAATCATCCCTTTCCAGTTAAGGCATATTCTACCAGGGCGGTGTCTTTATTTGGGGCTTTTTTTAAAGGTTTGGATACAGATTCCATTTTGGAGGCAGCTACATGGTCATCTGTTCACACCTTCACTAAACATTACAAATTGGATACCATTTACTGGTCCAGAGCAGGATTTGCCAGGGCTATTTTGCATGGATTTGTGGAAAATGTCTGTTTCTCCTGCCAGTCCTTCTGTTGCATGAACTTTGGGATTCTCCCTCATGTTATGGATACGGCAGCATATGAACAGAAGGACATAGGATAGTTGTGTAAAATCTTACCATAACCGTAGATGTCCTTCTCTTCTATATGCTGCAGTATAGTTCCCCCCTCTGCCTTCCCACCTGATACTTGCTGACTTCTGGAGACTCACTTCCTTCAGGCTGGTGCTTGGTGGCATTCAGTTCTGAGGTAGGTGCATGCTGACATTTGCTTTATACCCGACTTCCATTTATGGGCAACATGCGCTGAGTGATGCAGGCCAACACACGTGCCTTCGAAGTAGCATTTAACTTTGGTAAAACGGCCGGATGTACGAGAACTCCATGTTATGGGTACTGCAGCATATAGAAAAGGAGGATAGCTATGGTTATGGTAACGTTTTACACAACTATTCTTTTCACGATTTTGGATAAAAAATGTACACTTCAGCAAATCCTGGCCTTCAGAGCTCTGAGCTGTCAGACTGGCCTCCTGAAGTATTAAATATCTGTAATGTGACAACTCCAGAACTGTTGAGGGAGAGTGCAGGATGAAACACTGAAGGCATCTGTGATCAACCAAGTGCAGACTAGCCTACATATGGGGATGACTCCGTTGGTGCAGCATGCAGGGCTGCTGCTCCTCTGTCAGTTTTTCAGAAGATAGTTTTGGCTGAGGACTGGTTCCTGGCTGAGGATTTAAAGATGCAACTTCTTAATGACACTTGGATAATGGTTTGCTTTTTTATCCCGATCTTACAATATGTTCAAAAGACTTGATGACAATGAGAAAACAGTGAAGTATGGCAGTTTTTATCTTTTTGTTTTCAGATATACTACAAACTAACAATCTGATGTCATTTTCATTTTTTCCTCAACATATGGTTTTGGATGCGACTCTTCCTTTTCTAGATTCTAGGATCCGACTCTCAAGCTCCTCCCTTACTCATAATGTCCCTGACCACAGCAATACCTCAGATCTCGTTTGCTGCTCTTCAAGTAGGTCAGGATTTGGATTACTCGAGTTCCTTGTGGGTTATAGTGAGTGAACAGCTAATTTTTCTCCTTGTTTAAATATCTTTCAAAATATTTCTTTTTCTACATTTTTCTTAATTCTTTAATCCCCCTTCACCCTCAACAACTTTCCTTATCGATTCTTTTTTTTTGGTATTTCTGTATTACCATTCTTGGTAGTCCGTTCTTTCTTACCCATAAGTAATTTCTTGTTTGTACCATTGTTGGTAGTTGGTGACTTTCCCTTTTTCTTTTTTCTTACCAAACAAAAAAATTTCTCTATTTGCTTAATTTGTCTGTCTTGTTTAACCTGTTAACTTGTGTTCTCCAGAATGGCTGATAAGCCTACTGGATTTAAGAAATGCACTTCCTGTGGGCATAGGATCTCCAATTCTTATGTCCACAGGGAGTGCATTTATTGTTTGGGCCAAGCACATTTGGATACCTCTTGCTGTATCTATGCAGCCTTTAACACGAGACCGACAAAGTGATAGGAGGAATAAACTCATTTTAAAAGGCCACCTTCCAGCCTCAACTTCTTCTACAGGCACTTCTTCCGCAGCTCAAACTTCCTCACAGAAATCAACGGAGCCCAAGGAGCACTGTAAACACTCACCTGCTTGATCTCCTCAGTCTGTACCTTCTTTAGAGTCGAATAAGGTTTCTAAAACCTCAGATCTGAATTGTTCAGATCCGCACCGTCTGCTCTCTCATTTGCTCGGCCCTATGCCCGTAGGTTTTTTCCAGAGCTGATATCCCTGAGATTAAGGTGTTTTGAAGACCACCTTTCACATCTTCTATTAAGTCTTTCCACAGCAGAGGTGGATAGGATGATAAAATTCCTCAGAACACAGATCCAGATGGGGGTCCTGCCAGCTGTGTCTCCCATCGGATCCGTGAGCTGTCAACCTTCTTTCCGACCTGTACTTGCTCCTTCTCCAATCCGACCAGCCATTTTGGTGTCCTTGGATCTGGAAGCCCTGGGAGTCAAACCATCTGATCCAAAGGTAATTTCCTCTTCTAGTCAGGCAACTTCCCTGACCCGATCAGTTCCAAAACTGTTGGAGCACGATGGCTGTCAGGGCTGAAGCATCGGCAATGGATCCAAGGGGTTAACTTCAACTCTGAAGGTTGTGGAGCCTCTGCTATGGATGGCTCGGCTCTGACTCCTCCCTCAGAGAGGAGGGTTGGTGAGATCTGGGAATTGTCTGCTCCAAGAGTGGGATTGTCCTCTGCTTCTCCTGGTCCTTCTGTATTCGAGGTGGTGGAGAAGGGTATTCTCTCATCCCAGAGTAGTTTTGACTTTCCCTTCTTCAGATCCATGCCCTGTTCCCTCTTTGGATCTTATTTCTGAATCCTTCTCGTCCTACACCTCAAGGACAGCCAGCCCAGATGAGCTTCTAAGCAGTTCCTACCATGGAATTACCCCTCTCTTCCGATACCTCCCCGGAACATCCCACTGAGGAGATTCCTTGGAAGAAGACTTGCAAGAGGCGGCACTTGGATTCCCCACAGGAATCCCTCACAGAAGACACCAATTTTGATGAAAGGGAAGGGTCCTCTAGATCTTCACCTGAAGATGTCTCTTTTGCTGACATCTTAGAGATCTTTCACCAGAAAGGTGGATGGTCTTCCCAAACTTTTCCCAGGAGGGATTGGTGTTCTTGGAATCCTTCGGGTCTGGACTATCTACATATTGGATTTACTCAAGGTTCTTTTTAATGCCAAAAAGACAGGGGACCGGATACCTGGATTGGATGTCAGTTATCCAAATCTGTTTGTAAAGAATATCAAATTCTGGATGATCACAGTTCTGTCCATTCTACCTTTCCTACAGAAAGAAGATTGGATGTGCTCATTCGATCTTTTAAGATGCATACTATCAAATCAACATGTCCAGCCACTCTCAAAGGTATCTATGCTTCTGACTGGAAGCCAGTCATCCATTCAGAGCTTTGCCCTTTGGTTTCACCACAGCCCACAGGATGTTCACCAAATGCATGGCAGCAGTAGCAGATCACCTAAGACTGCTTGGATTCAGTGTGTGTCCATACTTAGATGACTGGCTTCTCACTGCACCAACCAGGCATCTACTTCTAAAGGCCAGAGATCATCTACTTCAACTATCTCTTTCACTGGGGATCACTATTAGTTCTGAGAAATCAAAACTTCAACCAGTCCAATTCTTGGAATTTGTAGGGGCTCATTTAGACAGTCAATTCTCTAGCCTTTCTGCCCGAAAACGGTTGTTAGATACTTTCTGATGATCTTCGTGTTTCACTGTTGCAGTCATTATCCCTGCTATGGTAGCCCTTGGTCGAGCCGAATACCAGAGTCAATGTTTTTGTGCACTGGCTGCCGTCGCCTGTAGTCTGACGTCAGGTCGTCAGTGCTATAAAGCAAGACAGTCGAGGTCATTACATCAGTCTTTCTTGCCGTGGAGCCTGTAAAAGAAGCAGTTTGCACGAGTGCCAGTCGGTCACTACCAGAAGTTGAATTTCAGCAGAAAACGTCTAAAGCTAAGTACCCCATTGGGGACCCTTTTTTCTTGCTCTAACCGGTGTCCGAAAAAGTTAACAATTGTCTTGCCTGTGGAAAGCAAATCCCACAACGAGACTTTCATTCTTACTGCATCAGTTGTTTAGGCCCAGACCACAACGTCCCTCGTTGCCGGTTCTGTGCCCTCTTTAATGCGAGAACCATTCTCTGTAGAGTTCTTTTTGTAGACAATTATTTTCAAAAAAATGTAGAGATAAAGATAGAGACAGACTACACAAGGCTAAGCCTTTCGACGATGCTACCACTAAGTAAGTCATCAGTTCTCTGGAATTCAGTGAGACTCTTTCACAGTCCCCGATGCCCAACTCGTTATCTATCCAGGCCTCTGCCGAGACCCTTTCGGAGTCCAGTATGCTGCAGAAATCTACTTTGTCTTCTGAGTTTTTGGCTGTCTCTGCTTCAGTTGGGTCTGGAGCCACGACGCAGGCACCAGCTTCCGAGGAGGCCTTTCACACTACCGAATCTAGACTAAAACCAACGTCTTCGCATCTGACTACCGCTTCTTAGAGACTGATGGATTCTCTCAGGCCTAGAAGCCAGGCCACTCTTAGGAAATCTGCTTCTAGCCACCATCTTGCTACTGCTCCCCCACCCCAAGCTCAAATGCTTAAAGGTGAAGGAACTCATCTCCCTTATCCATGGTACTCAGGCCCTCACTCCTAAAAGGAAAAGGCATCCTTCTCCAGAAATTGACAGACCAAGAGTCTGAGGAATCTGAGTATTTTGCTTTTGGAGAGGAACGGCATCCCTTAACCGTTTGAGGATTCAGATGCAAAGGAGTCCATCCCTTCTGCCTCCCCTCCAGAGGACCTCTCTTTTGGGGAAACCCTTCATTCCCTCAGGGAACATTTCCAGTGTGAATCTCAAGACTTCCCACAGTCTAAGAAAAGACTTAGAGTTTCTGGACCTGCCCCAGCACAGACCCCTGGCCATCCCACCTATTTTGGAGGTGGTGGATGATGTTTTCCATGAATCCAGCTTAGCCCCATGATGCCCTGCCTCCTGGTCCAAGTAAAGCTAACAGGTACTACAGAGTACCGGATTCTCACAAATACCTGTATAGGAATCCTGCTGCAGACCCTGAGGTCATTACATAGGGACCCAAAGGAGCTAAGACTAGTTACGCCCAGAATCCTCTTCCTTCTGACAAAGACTCCAGAGCTCTGGACAGATGAGGTAAGAAAGTATACACCTCTGCAACCTTAGCTATCGGAGCACTCAATTGTCAGTTCCATATGTTAAAATATCAACAACACACTTTGGAACAATTAAAACAGAAGATTGCTTCCTCTCCTGACTCTGCCAACTCAAAGGAGCTGGCAGAATTACTACACTCTGCTTGTCAAGTGGTGAAGCACTCATTACAATGTGAATATGAAGCCTCTAGCAGGGCAGCAGTGACTGGATCTGTTATTAGGAGATATGCATGGCTGAAGGAACAACCTCTCCCTGATCATGTCAAGTCTAAACTTATTGATGCACCCCTAGACAAAGAGCGCTTGTTTGGGGAAAAAGCAGAAGTGCTTAAATAGATGGAAGACAAAGCAAAATCTATGCAAACAGTAAAAGATTTGTTTCAAGTTCAACCTCTCGGATTCAGTAGGAACTTTCGCTCTAAGTACTGGGCCTTCCCTGCACCCAGCAGACAGGGCCAAGGTAAGCCCCACAGGGACAGGCCAACCAGGCCCCTATCCCAGAGCCAGCAAATAAGCAAACAGTGGTCCACTTCCGTCTCTAAGGCAGGGAGTGCTAAGCCAAGCTTTTATGGCAAGCACTCACAATGACTTTCCCTGCCCCCTCTGCCTTCCCTTCACTCATCAAAAACTAGGAGGAAAGCTCACCCTCTTCAAAGACAATTTGGTGTCTGTAACCAAGGACCCATGGGTCGTAAAAATAATTTATCAGGGATACAGATTCTCTTTCATCAAACTCCCAATTCCAAGAGGGTACCCAGACCTCCCCCCCCCAAACCAGTGGGCAGAGGCATTGAAACAGGTCCAAACTCTAATATCCCAGGGGGCAGTAGAACCTGTTCCTCTAAATCAAACAGGAAAAGGTTTTTTACTCCAGACTATTTCTTGTTCCCAGGAAAGAGGGCACTTGACCACCTCATCCTGGTTCTATCCAAACTGAACACCTCCTTGGTGGTCCTCAAATTCAGAATGCTTACTTTGTAGCAGCTCCTGCCTGTGCTAACAAAAAATGCTTGGCTTGTGACACTAGACCTAAAGGATGCCTACCTCCACATCCCCATCAGGGAATCATGCAGAAAATTCCTGCACTTCAGAGCAGGCTATCAACACTTTCAGTTCTCTGCACTGCCCTTTGGCTTATCTACTGCTCCCAGAGTACTCCCCAAATGCTTGGCCCCGGCTATAGCATTCTGCCGACAGAGAAATATATAGATTTACTCTTACCTGGACGACTGCCTCATTCAGGCAGAGGGCAAAGAAAAGTTGCTCCAGGACCTTCTCTTTGTCAAATCAATCCTTACTTCCCGAGGTTTCATCATCAACTAGAAAAATTCAAAACAAAACCCCACCAGGAAAATTATTTTCCTGGGAGCTGTGCTAGACACAGCATCCCAAATGGCCTTCCTATCCCCAGAAAAACAGAGCTCCCTGCCTCTCTACTTCACCCAGCTGGCTTCCAGAAGCCACCTCACTGCGAGGAAGTTTCTGCAAGCCCTGGGATACATGGCATCTTGCATCCTTCTTATCCTCCTCGCCAGGCTTCACATGAGAAAACTTCATTGGTACTTCAAGAACCTTTGGTGTCAGCACTCAGTCCCTAGAGACCACAGTCCCTCTAATCCCATGTATAAAGGCCAAATTTCCATGAGTCTCTGGCTTACAGGCACCTCCATGGGGGGTACACCTAATTGCCCAGTACCTACCAGGGGTCAACAACACCCTGGCAGACCACCTAAGCAGAAACTTACTGGACCCCCCCCCCCCCCAACGGATGGCAGCTCCACAGAGAAATTTTTCTGCAAATCACTCAGGAGTGGGGGACTCCAGAAGTGGATCTCTTGGCCTTGCACCTCAGCCACCAGCTGCAGAGGTTCTGCACCAGGGAGTTCCACCTCCTAGTGTGGAAGGTGGATGACTTGACCTTCCCCTGGAACTCCCTCTTTGTGTACGCATTCCCTTCTCTGCCCCTTATTCCCAAGGTTCTGATCAAAATAAGGAAGGAGAGACCAAGGGCCATCCTCATTGCTCCAGACTGGCCCAGACAGCATTGGTACCCCCTGTTATGCATCCTGACCTTAGAGCCCCCAAAGCTGTTCCCCCTGATGTCAGACCTCTTAACCCAGGAGGGGAAAAGGGTACTGCACCCAGACCTACAGACTCTCAATCTTTCACCATGGCTTGTACACTAAAAACTAACAAGGAGTCCCTGTTAAGCAAGCAGGTCATGGACATCATCACAGAAGCCAGAAGGCCCAGCACAAGAAAGTCATATGCAGGAAAATGGAAAAGATTATACTCCTGGAAACGGTCAAAGGGGGGGGGGCAGTACCTCCCAACCTTCCATCCCTCTCATCTTGGATTACCTTGCAGAGTTGTTCAATAGTGGTCTCTCTCTCTCTTCTCCTCTATTAAAATTCATGCCTTGGCCATTTCAGCCCATTATGTTTCAAACCCACCCATCTTCTCTCATCCTTTGATTAAGCAGTTCTTCAGAGGGGCTTCTAATATCAGGCCTCCCAGAAGGCTTCCCACACCATCCTGGGACCTGAATTATAAGTTAGAAAAACTAACCTTACCTCCTTTCGAACCTGCTGCTTCTACAGAATTGAAATACCTCTCATGGAAAACTGCCTTACTACTAGCTATCACATCAGCCAGAAGGGTCTCGGAACTTCAGGCTCTCATGGCTGTTGAGCCCTTCATCATTTTCCATGTGGACAGTCTCCCTAAGGACTTACCCCCTCCTTTATGCCCAAGGTGGTATCTGATGTGACCCTTAACCAGGCCATACACCTTCCCACCTTCTTTCCCAACCCTCAAAACAAGGGGAAAGAATCCTACACTCACTAGACGTACACAGGCAACTCAGATACTATCTGGGCTGTACTAAGCCATTCAGAAAAACAGACCAACTACTTGTAAGCTTTGCCCCAGGGGCAGAGGGGAAGCCCATCTCCAAACAAACCATTTCCAAATGGATTTCACACTGTATCCATTTTTGCTACAGACTACATGGGAAACCCATCCCTAAGTCTATCCGTACCCACTCCACTAGGGCAACCTCCACTTCCACTGCCTTCGTCCAGCGACATCTTGAAAGTGGCCACCTGGACCTCTTTGCATTCCTTTACAAAACATTAGCACCTACCCCTCTTTTCTAAGTCTAAGGCAGGGTTTGCCTCTACAATTCTACAGGGCCTCCTAACCCATACCTAGGACTCAACATATCCTTCCACCCCTTTCCTCAGTTTGGGAATCCTCCCACAGGTGATGACTGCAACAGTGAAACACGAACATAGTACAGTTGTGTATACTTACCATAAATGTAGATGTTCGAGTGTATTCGCTATTGCAGTCTTGGTGTCCCTCCCTCCGTCCCCCATTTAACATCTTCCCCTAAGGGGGGCATAAGCTTCCCTAGATGACTTTTAGCCACCAGGACCACTTCTCTCTTTTCTCTTGTGCTTCTGATGGGTTAGGGCAAGAAAAACTGATGTAATGACGTCGGCTGCCTTGCTTTATACACTGACAACCTGACGTCAGACTACAGGCGACGGCAGCTGGCACACAAAATCATTGACTGGTATTCGGGCCGACCGAGGGCTACCACAGCAGGGATAACCCACAGGTGATGATTGCAACAGTGAATACACTCGAACATCTAAATTTATGATAAAGTGTACACAACTGTACTTTCCTTCTCTCCCAACAAAACTAGTTCTCAGTGTTCTAGGGACGATGGCTGCTGCAGTTACATTTAATTCCCAATGGTTGTCTTCACATGGGAATCCTTCAATGGACTCTAGCAGTACAATGGTCCTTTTATCAACATCCTTTAAGATGTCCGGTAAAACTCTTAGTCTAGATGCACATAGACAACTTCATTTTTACCTTCACAGGACCAGGGAGTTTCAGAAGTCTGATCAATTGTTTGTCTCCTTCACTAATAATCGAATGGGAAAACCAGTCTCAAAAACTACACTGGCTAAGTAGATAACAGACTGGATCTCATATGTTTATTCTTTGTAAAGTCAAACAGAAGCACAAACCAGTCCGAAAAACAGGTTTGATGAAGTCTAGATTATCTAGGCGAAAGTGCTTATCCATTTTGTTCCTGGATTTATGTACTGATTTGATTAAAGTGGCTTTGTGATTTTTACTACTAAGTCATCCATTTTTGGTGAGTGGGTCCAATCCAGCTGCTTCACTTGGGCTACTTATGTTTATTCTTTGAGTGGCATAACTTTACCAAGGCAATCAAAGGCACATTCAACCAGTTCAATGTCAACATCATCTGCTTTGTGCAAGAGCTTCAGTTGATATTTGTGCAGCTGCCACATGGTCTAATTTGCATACTTTCATTCCTCTTTACAAATTGGACATCCTCTCCAGAAACAGAGCTGCCTTTGGTTCCGCTGTTCTCTGGAACATCCTTCCACGAGGGCCACCCAAGGTTACTGTAGCTGGGGCCTCTGTCCCATACGTTAAGGAACAAATGAAAATGGCAACATCAGACAAAAAAGTTATGTACTCACCATAACTTTCCATCTTTGTTGTCCATTTTCATTATTCCTCAACTTCCCTCCTCCCCCCATCCATGTCTTTGAGAGAGACCTAATGAATTTGTTCTTAGGAACCATAGTTCCTGTTTGAACCTGATCTTTCAGCAATCACTTTTGTGTCATAGCTTTGTTATTGTATTGATGGTAGTAATACTTGTAATAGCAGCAAACTTGATCTGAGGTATTGCAGTGGTTAGGGGCATTATGGGTAAGGGCAGAGCTTGAGGGTCGGGTCCTAGAGTCTATAAAAGAAGGCAGAGTCAGATCCAAATCCATACTTTGAGGAAGAATGAAAATGGACAACACAGATGGAACATTACGGTGAGTACATAACTTCTTTTTCTAAGCATGTGCTTTACTACCAGAGACAGAGTAACGGCAATAAGCTAAAAAGTAAGAAAGCTATATGGAAAGAGAGAATGGCAGGAGGGGGGAGGATAGAAGGACTAAAGTCACTCTGTACTCAACTTCCAGGAGGGAGCAGTTGTGATGGTACAGCCCCTTCCCCCATACCTCTTAAAAAAAAAAAAAAAAAAAAAAAAAAGCCCGCCATCCTCTTTGTCTCAATATAGCTGGCCTCCTTTTACCAGAATTGGTCAAACATAACTTCAGAACAGTGAGTCTTACAAATTATTTCCAGGAGGATATAGATTTCAGTTTCTAGTAAAAATAGAGAATTTGTCTCTCTCAAAAGACCAGGAGTACCTAGTGGCCCTGTCTTAGCAGAAATGCTAGTACAAAGAATTGTAGAACGTGCTGTCTGGTAAGGAGGTCATTGGGTTTTACGCAAGGCTATTCCTTGTCCTACAAAAATAAAATAGCTTCTGGAGACCCATTTTACATTTGTCAAGGCTAGATAGATTTTTGTAAATTCCAAAATTTCAGAATATTTACTCTGAAGGCCCAGTTTGCCCCACAGTCTCTTCTGGTGATATTGACCTCAAGGGTGCCTACCTCCACATTTGTATTTTCAAAGGGTACAGGCATTACATGAGGTTTGTAGTTTGGGGGGGAGGGTCACCATTACTATTTCAGCTTCTTGCCCTTTGGCTTGGCTGCTGCACCTGCAGTTTTTACAAAATGTTTGGCACTGGTGAATGGCAGACTGCATGACTGGAAGGGCTTCCACATCTACCATTCTGTAGACTGTGCCTTTCGGGCAAAAACTCAGGTAGAGATGCTGAGGGCACTGTAGTACTACCTGGATTGCCCGAAGAGTGTGAGCTTCTCCTTGATTGAGAAGTCCAATTTATGACCAGCCAGAACACTGGTCTTTCTGAACGGCATTTTAGCCAAAGCCTTTCTGCCAAAGGAAAAGGTGGGGGTCCATAATTGCCTGTTTCTAGGCATGGCAGAAAGATCTGTGTTAGCCAGAGATTTTTTTTTTGCATTCTCGGTACATGACATTCACCATACTGATGAATACCAGGTGTCCAAATGGAGGGATGAAAAGTCAGCAAACAAAGGAGAGTAGTAGTGCAGAAATTGAATTCATCTTCAAGTCTTGGTGAATACCTTCATGAGGTGGACCCCGTTTTCACAAAACCTCACCAAGGCGACACTGATGTATAGACTGTATTTATAAAGCATATTTAAGAAGTAGTAAGATAGTAAGTCAAAAACAAAAAAAGATAGCTAGGTGCACAAGACCCATGATAAAAATAGTGCCCAATCCTGGTAGGCGCGCTGGTGCCAGGGCTGGAAAAGATGACCATGTAGAATCCTCAAAAGATGAAAACAGTACTACAATGAGGCCAGGCCCGGGGGAGGATGCCCCCCCCCCCGTTGTAGAAGGAAGTAGTAGTCCACAAAAATCAAAAACTGATAGGCCAAAGAAGAGCCTTAAAGATGATAAAGTGGACTATTGAGGATAAGAAAGAAATTATGTATTGTTACTACTATGTAAAAAGCCAATAATTTCCAGACACAAGATCTACAAAACAATCAAGAGAGAAATTAGAGGAAAGAAAAATACTTCCGCAAGAAAATTTGTCAGAAGCTTCAAATGATAATTTGTGTGCATTAATACAACAGATTTGTGAAAAACAGTATATAGATTAAGAAACCTTGATCTGTTTGGAAAAAGAAGCATCTGAGAAGTGCGAAAATATAAACAACAAAACCAAGAGATATTTGAAAAGTATAAAAAAGAAATATGGACGTGGGAAAGACAGAGATTTGATATGGTACAATACTTATGCAAAGGAGAAAGCCAAATTAATCAATGTAAAGAAGGCAGCTCCAAAGATATTTTAAGAGAAATACAGACAAAGGCATCCAGATATGGAAAATTTCACAGTAAAAAAAATCACAAAGATGGAATGTAGAAAAGAAAATCAGTAAAGTAGAAGTTAAAAAAAATAGAAGATGACGTTATGGAGTGCCTGCAAAGTAAGGATTTGATATAAAAGGTCTAACACAGGTTACATCACAGCAGGATGGAGTGAGTCCTCAAACCAGGGAGAAACAGGAAGATCAGGAAACATCTGAAGAAGAAATATGAACATGGGAAAGAAAAAAAGAGATTTAATATGGTGTAATATTTATGCAAAGGAGAAAGCAAAACTAACCAATACAAAAAGAGCAGCACCAAATATACTTGAAGAGAAATACAGACAAAGGAATCCAGACATATGCAAAAAATAAGACAGAAGAAAAGTAGAAAACGAGATTAATAATGGAGAAGTTAAAGAAATAGAAACTGAAGTTATGGAGTACCTGCAAAGTGAAGGATTTAGTGTAGAAAATCTAATTCAGAAAGCACCACAACAGGCTAGAGTAATGGATATCCAAGATAAGAGGAAACCAGTGGAACAGGAAGCAATTGGTCAAGTGCCATATAAAGATAATTTGGAGCCTTCCACAGGAAACCATTATAAATGTTCACTTGAAGCTAGACCGCGAGAGAAGGAACAAGAAACTATGGAAACGGATGCAGTCAATGTTGAGGAATGAAAGGCCAGTGAGTTCCCTTATGATAGAGCAACGGATGGCACAGGATGAATTTGATGAGACTGTGTCACAGGAAAATGCTATAGAACCTTCTATAGAATGCCCACAGGAATTGGAAAACAAAGGATGTGCCTTCAGTTTGGAAGAAAATGAGCTAATAGAAGAATTGCTTGATTAATGGACATGGACAGATATGTCAAGATCAATGAAATACACTGCAGAAGGTTAATAAAACCCAAAAAGCCAAAAAAACCCAAAAAGTCAGAAGTCTGATAAAACAAATGAACACAGTAATTAGGACTGTTCATAAGAGATCCATGCAATATAACAGAAGTAAACAGGATACCTTACTGTGCAGCTAAATTAATAACTGATAAAGTTCTACCACAAGAACACAGGGTAGTGAGGGAAAGGAAGGAGAGAAATCGAATACCGTCATGGAAATATCAACTAGAGAAAATTATAAAGCAGTTAAGACGAGAAGTGTCACTGGGGAATAGATCAACAAAAACACTAAGAAAGATGTGATAAAAGCAATGCACAATTTTAGAACAGATCTGGATGTATATCGTGCACTATCGCAAATTAAAAATTTTAGCACAGGCGAAAAAAACTTAGAAGATACGAAGATATATGTAAAGGAAAAGTGCAAAATAAGCAGTTTATGACCCAAAAAGATTTTATAGATAACTGGAAAAGAAGGTGAAAGAAACTGAAAGACCAAAAAAAAAAAAAGAAGAAATAGATATATTTTGGAGAAATATCTGTGAAGGTCCTGTGGAACATCACAAAGATGCTAAATGGATAAAAGAAGTAAAAGAAAGAATAAGAAGTTTTAAAGGTACAGGGTATGAAATGAGATGAAGTAACAGCTAGAGAGATTGAAACAAAGTTAAAAAAAGCCTCTTATTGGAAAACTGGTTAAAAGTATTAACATCTTTGCACGAAGATTTAGCCTTGAGTAAGAACAGTTTACATGCGCACCCAGAACAGACACCAACCTGGCTAACAACAGGAAAAACAATGCTCCTACTTGAGTGAACTTGCAAGCTACCCTAAAAATTGTAGACCAATAACTTGCCTTCCGACAACATATAAACTATACACAAGAATTGATGCCGTCAGAGTTTATAGTCATTTAGAAGAAAACTCAATTACGGCAGTAGAACAAAAGGGCAATAAAAGAAAGTCATATGGAACAAAGGATCATTTGTTTATTTATTTATTTATTTACATTTGTTGCCGGGTAATGTCCGACTGGGCAGAAAGCCCTTTTGCAGTGGAGACCCGGGGAGATAAGCTCCAAAAGTAAAACAGAAAAGATAATAACGTGTTAAAGTCATAGTGGAGAACTCTAAAAAGTGGAAGAATCTAAGTATGGCATGGACTGAGTACAAAAAAGCATTTGATAGTATCCTTCATTCCTGGATATAAGTGTGCTTAAAAATTTATGATACACCCCACACTGATCAGCTACATTACAGTGACCATGAAACAGTGGCAAACCACTTGGCAATTAACCCATGATAAAGGACAAATTGTTATCCCTGAGATAAAAATTTAAAGGAGGATATTCCAGTGTGACTCTCTGTAACCGTTACTATTCTGCTTTACCCTTAATCCATTAAGCTTGTTTACTCAGCAGTTTAGGCCATGGCTATAATCTGGCTCCTAGCAAACAGCCAAGTGTAAGGACTTCTCACCTTCTCTTTGTCAATGATTTAAAACCGTATAGCTCATCAGATGAGGAACTGAAAGCACAACTGCAAGTTGTCAAAACTTTGTCAGATGATATAAGAATGTCATTTGGTCTTGATAAATGTGCAAAAGCAACCTTTAAAACAGGAAAAGACCAGTTTGGGACAAGAACTTGAGCAAGAAGGAGTGTATAAATATTTGGGAATTGATGAAGGATCAGCAATAAAAGATGAACAAATGTGAATAAAACTTGGTAAGGAATACTTCAGAAGACTTAAATTAATCCTGAAAACAGCACTGACATCTAGAAACAAAATCCAAGCTGTAAACCAGTTTGCTCTTCCTGTCCTAACTTACAGTTTTGGAGTGAATGACTGGCCCCAAAACATGTTGGATAGATTATAGAGGAAAACAAGAAGAATGCTTCATGCTCCCCAAATGATTTATAAAAATCAGTGCATACCAAGATTATATATTCCTCGTTCCGAAGGAGGGATGGGCCTCCTTGAAATTGATTATATGTACAGATCTGTAGTTGTGGGACTCCACACATAGCTGCTGACCTCATAAGACCCAAATGTAGTGAAAGTTTTGAAACATGAGGAGAATACATCTAACATGACTTCTCTGCTTATTCTAGCAGAAGCTTATCGGCGTTAAACAGAAATGGAAATCAGACCATAAATAGATAAAAATCAGGCAGTAACTGAATGTGCCAAAAAACAAAAGAAAGAATAATAAGGTGAAGGATCAGATAAGAAGGCAAGAATTGTGGAAAAAGCATAAATATAATTGCAAGTATAGAAAACTTCTGGAATAGCCTCATGTTGATCAGGAATGAACACAGGAATGGTTAAGGAGAGGCAAATTCAAACCAGCAGATGAAAAGTTAATATTGGCGGCCCAAAATAGTGGACTGCATACACAATGGTTGATAAGTCCATTGAACACGTGGGAGAAACAGACAAATGTAGGTTTTGTAAAACCGAATTGGAAACAGTTGCACACCTCGTTGCTGGTTGCAACATATTAATGGCAGAAGGACTGTACACTGAAAGGCATAATAATGTGGCAAGACTGTTGCACTGAGGATTGTGCAAACATTATGATACTGAAGTGGCCGAAAAACACTGGAAACATGAGCCACAAACCATCATAGGAAATAAAGTCTACATCACATGGGATCATCCATTTACCAACAGTTCAAAAGATAGATGCTAGAAAACTTTTTATAGTGGTCCATGAAAAGAAGACGAGTAGCGTTGATCATTGAAATTGCCACACCCAGTGACTACAGTGTCTTGCATGTAGAAAGACACAAAGTCATAAAATATCAGGATCTGCAGGCAGAAATGAGAGCAGTGTGGAAGAAAGATACCCAGACAGTTCCCATAGTAGTAGGAGCAACGGGGTCTTATAAAAAAAATAATTTACAATCATGTTTAGATATGTTACCAATACATGTGACTCCATATGAACTGCAGGAGTCATCATTACTGGGCACATTGCGGGTGATGTGAAGAGGACTACTGGCTGACATCAAAGACTGAAACAATACTAATTCATGAACTTTAATCATACCATGATGGAAATGGACCCCATTCCTAAGTCAAAGTATTAGAAACCCAGAAGACTTGGAGAAGTTAAAAAAGCATGATACCATTAGCTAGACTGCACAAGGAATCTCCACTGGTTCCTAAGGAATACTGGGGCTAGCAGTCTCCACCCTTGGAGTGTTCCACTTCAGTACTGAGCTGTCTTAAGGTTAGTGCTGGGATGGTGTCTTCTGTAATTGCAAAAGAACAGCTCTCTGCTTTTCCAAGCGATGGAAAGCTGATGAAATTGTGCTGCAGAGCTTTCAACAAACAGACTTGGACAATGAATGCCTTATTTTTGAATTGGGCAGATCTGTTTCCGTATAGTATCCCTCCTATACTCGTTCTCCTTAGGCTAGTTCAAAAGATAAAATAGGAGAAGTCAGAAGTGATTCTAATTGCCAACTTCTGGCCCTGGCAGCACTGGTTCTCCCCCTTGTTTCAGGTGGCAAAGTAGAGGTAGCTACTACTGCCTCAGCTTGTAAACCTTTTGACACAATGCAGGGGTCCAAAGTGCATCCCTGATGGTCCACACTGACAGCAACAGATCAGAAGATATCTTTATTCCTGTTGGGCACCTTTATTCTGAGCACCGTGCTAAAAGTCTTAAAAATAATTAGGAGATCAAGCACCAGGAAATAATATTTTGCAAAATGGCAAAGATTCTCCTTGTGGTGCCAAAGGGAAGAATTAGCACCAAAAGCAGGTGGAAATGACAATGATTTCTTGAGTATCTTTCAGAATTGTTTTCTTCTTTAACTTATGCCTCCCTGAAGGGTGATGATCTGCCATTTTCAGCCTGCTTCCCTGTAAGTCCTCCAGTTGCACATTTCCTGTATGGCATTCTCCAGCTGAGGGCATACTAGGGAAAAGGTTTTCCCATAGTTTTTTGATGGAAAATCAGAATTTTACCATCTTTTGAACTGGCTGTAACAGTTTCTCTGAAATTTCTGACTTTGAAGCCTTTTTTTTCTTTAGTGATGTCATCTGTTGTAAGAGGGTCTTGGAAAGCCTACATGTCCAAGAAGCCTTGCTTGCATTTTCATAAAGACAGGATGACCCTGTGCACCAACCCCTTATTTGCGCCAAAGTAGACCTGAACCAAGCAGTCCAACTTCATCTTTTTCTGTATTCTACAGAATAGGGGGAAAGGATCTTGCATTCCCCAGCCGTGCATAGTCAATTGTAGTAATGTCTGGACCTTTACAAAATCAGGCCAAGAGAGTGCGTGTGCTTTGCTGAAAACAGATGAGGATTAGCAGTGATAAAACTATTTAAAAATGGCTAGCACATTGCATCAGTTTTTGTTACAGGTGTCATGGTATGGTCCTTTTGTAAAAGAGATTAGTATCCATGACATTTTAAGGCATCTAGAGTGTCTTGAGTTCTTACTTTCTCAAAGCACTCCAAACTGAATGCAATATCCAGGGCAACGGCTGGATTTAAAACTATCCTGAAAGGCATTCTCTAGTTGTCCTCTATGGAGTGAGCCAACTGCTCTACCTTGGAAGGGGCATCTTTGTAAATTGACTCTGCAGTAATGACCCACATGAAGATCACCCTACATTTGTGTAGCCAACTTATCACAATTGTAGGTGTTTGAGTATAGTCGTCTTTGCAACGCTATCTCTTTTCCTCATTCACCTCTACTTCAGTGAAACTGTTAAGGGCCAGGATGGGTACATCTGCACCCTTCTCACTTTTAGACTTAATATCCTTGCATCATTCTCTTAATATCCTTGCATCATTCTCTTTGCTGAGATTCTCTAATGAGCTCTCTGTCACTGACTGCATCCCTTGGGCTGTTCTGTGCTAGGGACCCATGGTGTGGACAGTACTGTGCTCTGCTTAAGGTATGAAACAAAAAAAGAAAAAAAAATCACACGAGTATCACATGTACTAGGTATATGAAGACTTCCATGATTTGGGAACATCACCCCAAGACTAGAAGTCCTACAGGAGATCCTTTTAGTGATAATTGCAACAGTGATCAGACTCAAATATATGCAGTTATTCTAAGTTACCTTCACAGCTGTATTTTTCTGATCTGTTAAAAAGTTCATTATTTAGTTTTGTGTGTCTTAATTTTTTTCTGGCTTTTGTTATGAGTTCCCCACAAAACTCAGTAAGTTTGTGTTATTGCAACTGAAAACTTTCTTTCTTTCTTTCATGTGTCTCTTACCTGGTAGAGGATTATTTGATTTTTCATTCTGTGTAGTTTGTGGCCAGTTGAATAATACTGCTAGACAAAACGGAAAAAAGCCTTGCAAGCCTTCTTCAACAAATTTTAAAAAAGAACAAGGTAGTGCTCAGGAAAGTTTACATTTTTAGTAGTTTCTGTTACTTTGGATTCAGTTTTGGAGGGACCCCAACCTTCAGTGTTAACCATTGTACATTGTGCATTGTAGGACTGATGTCTTCAACTTTCCAAATATGTGAACCTGGTGTGGAAAGAGCTTCTGGAGTAGCTTCATGGGCAGATCTCACATAGCTTATCCAAAAAAGGTCACTTTCTCTGTAATGAGCTTCTCAGACTATAGCAGAAACCTCAGATTCTGTGTATGGATGCCCTTTGTCATTCTTTCTCTTTCTGGTTGAGTGTGGTGCCTCCATTTCTCTCACTGCACTTCACTGTAAAAGAGATGTGGGCACAGACCGTAAGCTTGAAATCTAAAAGGTCCAGCAGACAATTCAGCAGTCATGTTGTATGAACAAACAGGAAAGACGCACGCTTTCATCAACTTTGCTGTTTTTCTTTAAAATTTGGGACAGAGCATTTCAAAAAGCTTTGTTTTAAAGCAGTGTACCTTCTTGGTCAACTTAATATATCAGCAGACTTTTTCAGCAGAAAACCTTGTGGTATATGACCAGGGACTGGAGGTATTGTTTTTCTGCCCGTAGTTCAGGAGTGGTGCTAGTTAGAGTTGGATGTCTTGCCTCAGAGCTCCCAGCATTCTTCACAAGGTCTCTTCAGAAGCAGACTGGCAGCTGCTGCTGCTTTCTCCTTATTGTGAGGTCAGGGCTTTTTTGTGCTTTCCCATATCTGTTTGGTTTGGAAAATGTTACTGGGAGTCAAGTCCAACAGAGCATAGAAGACTGAAGTTGTCTGTGTTTGCAACAAATGATATCTAAACCTCAATGATGGTTGGCAGAAATTTTAAATCTTTTGTCTTTCCAAGGGAGGCAGGATGCTGCATTTTAATTTTTCTTTACTCAGGTTAACCGTTTGGATAATTTCATAGTAATTGTGACTGTGTGTAGGTATCACAGGATTTATCCACATTTGACCTCCATAAGAACTTTCCACCATCTTGGGATCTGAATTTTATATTTAATAAGTTAACACTGCTTTTTATTTTTGAACCAGAACTGAAGCTGACATAAAATTTCTGTCCTGGAAAACTTTAACAGCAGCATCCTCTTTTAGAAGGATTTCTGAACTTTAGAATGAAGGTACCATCAATGCTTCCCAGTTTTTTCATGGTGAAAAGGGTATTTTTGGAAAGAAATCCTGCATCCACACCATAGTTAATTTCAGAAAATTTTGGAATCAGTGTATTCAACTCCATATATGTTTCTCATCAGAAAAGAATAAGGGGAAATTGATTTTGCACACTCTTGCTGTATGAAAACAAGTAATGTACAACAGAAAGCGGGCAACTAATTCTGCAAAGTCTGATTATGTCTTTATTATGCCTTATGTGTAGGCAAGCAGGAATTGGGAACAGGCAAACAGAACATCTCTAAATGGGTAGGCTATTTTAGTATATTCAAGGAGTGGTGAGGAGCACATTACACTAGTCGGCAGCTACTATTCAGTCGTTTTGTAAAAGTGGCTTCCAAGATATTTGTGATACTGCTACTTAGCAAAGCGTTTCTGTTTGTAATCCATTTCTTGATGGCCACCGCATGGCATACTTCCTGTTTTGTTAGCGTTAATTTCTGTAGTAGCTCTTCTTAAAATGAGTTAGTACACCCGAGTGAGGTATTTTAGTAGCAGATCTTGGCTTGGCGATGGAAAGAAGTATCATAGGATTTAATCAGCACTCTGTCCTTCCCTGGGTCTAAGTTAGGTGGTTTTAGAAATAGCTTTTAGCTGTTAGTCATTAATTTCTTCAGGTTGCAGATGCATTAACCACAGCCTGTATACATTTTGTGCTTTTGCTGTTTCATATGGTATGCCACAAAGGTTAACAGTTTTGAATGACTTTGGAATTATTTTAATGTTTTTTTCTTGGTGCTAAATAGCATACTTTTTATTTTTGTTGGATGAAGTGTTTGTCATTAATGAGCAAGGAATTGAGGGAGTTTCTTTTTGCAGTTGTTTCATTTGTGGAGTGGTTGTCGCTGGGTATAAAGATTACCATGACAGCAACATAGGGGATGAGTTGAAGAGTAGGAAGATCATGAGGTAGTCTATTAATGAAAATAGAGAAGATTTGTGGGCTGAGAGAAGGAAGTGCCTAATTTAACTTTGAAGAATCTGTTTGACAAGAAGCCTCTGAATCAGGCGAGGGACATGTTACTATTGCCAGTATTCTGAAGTGAGAGAAGGAGTTGGCGATGACTAGATCAAATGTTTTTGTGAAGTCAGTGAATATTGCTCCTGTCTAGATGCCTTTGTCCTTTTTGAGTAGAATGGTGTTGGGCACCAAAGTGCCATCACTGTACTGCAGCCTGTCCAGAATCCATGCACTTTTAGGATAAGGAGATAATATTGCTGAATGTAACTTAAGAGTTACAAGAAGATATTTTTGTAGCACCTTGCCAAGAGTGGTTAGGTTGTAAATAGGACAAAAGTGTGATGTGATTTGAAGTTTGGATTGTTTGGGTGGTGGGAGGGGGGTAATTAGTGCTGTGTTCCAGATATTTGGCATTATGTTTTGTCAGCAAAGGTTAAAATATGATGAAGAGGCTAGGTTAAAAATTAAGTGCAATAGCAGTGAAACCAGGAAAAAGTGTGGTCTGAACCTTGAGTCTTTACTTGTATTTGTGGACTGGCACAAGTCTGGGTAGTTAATCCTTAACTGTAGACCTACTACACAAGAGAACGTAGTTTTCTGGTATTAACTACTGCAACACTTCCCTGTCTTGAAGATCTACTAATATTAATCATATGGATTGTTGCTGGTGTCTTATGATGTATACTAGGATTGCTCCATCTTACTTTATTTCCTGTAAAAAGTCCACTGTCACTGCTTGGTTGAGTAGTTCCTTAAGCATCTTCAGACAGAGTGGTGAAACAACTGATTTACAGTTTTAAAAGGTCTTGCTGATGTTCTTCGTGTTTCACTGTTGCACTCATCACATTTGGGTTATCTGCCTGCAGGTAGCCCTCAGCCAGCCTGAATACCAGAGTCTTCGGATTTCTGCATCGGATGCTGTCACTTTTTCCATGATGTCAGGTCTATAAAACATGCAGCCACTGCCATTACATCAGTCTTTCTTGTCATGCGGTGCCCTAAGCAGAAGCAGTTTGCAAGTGCCCGTCGGCCGACTCCTGCAATTTTTGTTTTCGGGTTTCAGACCTGAAGTCTTTAAAAGAGCTAAGTACCCCGTTGGGGATCCTTTTTCTTGCTCTAACCGATGTCAGTAAAAATTAACAATTGTCTTACCTGTGGAAAGCAAATACCCAATAGAGATTTTCATTCTTACTGCATCCCCTGCTTAGGCCCAGACCACGATGTCCCTCGTTGTTGGTTTTGTGCCTTATTCAACGCCCGAACTATTTGTTGTCAGGCTATTTTTGCAGCTAATTACTTTTGTACTCATTCTGTGTACTCCAAAATGGCTTTGTCAAACCATCCGACTACCGATCTTCAGAAAAAATGTAAGGATAAAGACAGAGACAGGCCGCATAGGTCCAAAACTGCTGCCAACGCTTCCGTTAAGCTAGTCGCCAGTTCGCCGGTACTCAGTAAGTCGCTTTCGCAACCCCTGATACCCTCTACTTCTGAATCGCAGGCCTCTACTGAGACCCATTTGGAGTCCAGTATGCTGCGAGATGCTTCTTCAGCTATGGAACCTGCGGATGTCTCTACCTTGGATGGGTCCGAAGCTGCTGCGCAGGCACCGGCTTCTGAGGGTGTATTCAGGCCTTCAGACATTCATATTAAACCGACACCATCATGTTCATCCAGGCCTAAAACTTGCACCATGTCTAGAAAACTGACGACCAAACCACAGATTCGGGCCCATGTGCCTAAAAAACAAATGCTTAGAATGACTGAGGACCTTATTACCTTGATTAGGGGAAGCCAGTCTTCCCCCTCTAAGAGACCTAGAACTGATTTTCCTTCTGATTCTTCTGATCAGGAATCTGATTTTTCTGCTCCTTCTGATTACAGAATTTGCCCTTATCTACTTATGAGGATTCTAATGCAGAGGATTCCATTCCCTCTGTGTCCCCTCCCGAAGATTTTTCTTTCGGTGAAACCTTGCACACTCTTAGGGAGCATTTCCGCTGGGAAAGCCAGGATTACTCTGACTACAAAAAGAGACTTAGGGAATTCTTACTCCTACCTCAACACAGGCCTTTAGCTATCCCTCCTGTTCTGGACATTGTAGATGATGCTTTCTTGGAATCTAGCCTTTCCCCAGACACTTTACCTCCAGCTCCCAGAAAACCTGACAGGTATTACAGAGTACCTAACACTCACAAGTTCCTCTTCAGGAATCCTTCTGCAGATCCAGAGACCATTTCCCAAGGACCAAAAGGCATTAAGGCTACTGCTGCCAAAAATCCTACCCCTTCTGATAGAGATTCTAGAGTCTTAGACAGATGGGGTGAGAAGTTATACACTTCTGCTACTTTGGCCATTAGGGCTTTAAATTGCCAGTTTCATATGTTAAAGTATCAGCAGCATGTTATGGGGCTACTTAAACAGAAAATGTTGTTGATTCCTGACTGTACTGAACACAAAGAATTACAGGATTTAATGCATTCTGCAGAACAAGTTGGTAAACATTTTGTAATGTGACTTTGACACTTTAGAAGCATCTTGCAGGGCTGCTGTCACTGGGTCTGTACTTAGAAGGCATGCTTGGCTTAAGGAACAAAACTTGCCAGATCATGTAAAAGCTAAATTACTGGATGCTCCCTTAAACCAAGACCGCCTTTTTGGCAACAAAGCAGAAGTCCTCCTCAAAAGGGATGGAGGAAAAAGCTAAATCTATGCAAACTGTTAAAGATTTCCTATAAGTACAGCCTCCCAGATTCAGTAGGCATTGGCCTTCAAAGAACTGGTCCTTTCCAGTTCCTTCTAGGCCTTTTCAGTCCAAACCCAGGAACAGCAGACCACCTAGGCTACAGTCTCAGGCTATGCACAGACCTAAGCAGTGAGGGGCTCCCACTTCCAAAGCAGGGAGTAGTAAGCCACCCCCTTACGGAAAAATGGCACAGTGACTTAAGCTTAACCCTTCCAAGCCCTGCTCTGCTACCTGCTCCGTTAGGAGGAAAGCTTGCCCTGCATGCAAGAAACTGGGAATTCATTACCTAGGACAAATGGGTTTTGAACATAGTTTCCCAAGGATACAGATTCCACTTCCACACCCTACCAACCCCAAATGGTTGGCCAGACCTACCCCCTAATCAATGGGTAGAGGCCCAACAGCAGGTTCTCTCTCTTCTCAATATCAGGGCTGTCCAGCCTGTCCCAGCAGAACAAAGGGGGACAGGGTTTTTATTCAAGGCTTTTTCCGGTACCCAGAAAAGGCAACTCCTGGCATCCTATCCTGGACCTCTCCATTCTCAACACCTTTGTGGTAGTTCCAAAATTCAAAATGCCAACTCTGCAACAGCTTCTTCCCATGCTAGCCAAGGATGCCTGGCTGGCAACCCTAGACTTAAAGGAAGCTTACCAGCACATCCCAATAAGGGAATCTTGCAGGAAATACCTACGCTTCAGGGTGGGCTCCATGCACTATCAGTTCTCTGCACTTCCCTTTGGCTTATCTACTGCGCCCAGGGTATTCACAAAGTGTCTAGCTCCAGCCATTGCATTCTGCAGGCAGAGAAACATTCAAATTTACCCATACTTGGACGATTGTCTGATTCAGGCAGAAAGCTAGGACTTGCTATTACAACACCTGGCATTTGTAAAGAAACTTCTAACCTCACTGGGGTACACCATCAACGAAAAGAAATCTCACCTAGTACCCTACCAACAGATTGTATTCCTGGGAGCAAGCTTGAACACAACTTCCCAGATGGCATTCCTCACTCTGGAGAAAAAAGTTTATTTGACAACCTACTTCAAACTATTGGCCACAAAACCCCAGCTATCTGCAAGGAAAATACTGCAAGCCCTGGGGTTCATGGCCTCTTGCATTTTACTAATTCCATATGCAAGACTGCATATGATGAAACTCCAATGGTATCAACATTCTCAGGACCTGGAAACAATTTCTATTATTCTTTGCATCAAGACAGAGATCCTTTGGTGGGCAGAGGCCTGCTACCACAACAAGGAGAACTCCCTTTCAGTCTACCCCCTGCCGCCCAAACCCTAACAACAGACGCATCAGACTATGCATGGGGGGGCTCACATGGCAGGGCAGTGCATACAGGGCAAATGGACCCCGAGGCAGATGCACCTGCATATCAATCAAAAAGAAATGTTAGCTGAACAGAATGCTCTGACAGCCTTCAAAGACCGTATTTTTCCATGACAACTATTGGTAAAGACAGACAACACCACAGTTATGTGGTACATAAACAAGCAGGGGGGAACCCACTTGTACCCTCTCTGCAGACTAGCCATGGCTTTGTGGAGCACAGCCTTGAGCTACCAAGTACACCTGCAAACTCAATTCCTGCCAGGCAAACTAAATTCACTGGCAGACGACTTGAGCAGATATCTCATGGACCCACACGAATGGAAACTAGAACCCAAAATATTCAACCTCTTGAGGAACAAATGGGGAACTCCAGATATAGACCTGTTTGCCTCTCCTTAAAACTACCAGTTGCACAAATTCTGCACAAGAACTCCCCACAGCCAAGCTTGGAATGTGGATGCCTTGACCTTTACCTGGGAAAGCCTCTCAGTTTATGCCTTTCTCCCTCTGCCTCTCCTCTCGAAGGTTCTACTAAAGATCAAACAGGACAAGCCAAGGACAATACTGATGCACCAGACTGGCCACGCCAGCACTGGTACCCACTCTTGCGCAGTATGACACCGCTACAACCATGGCACCTGCCTCAGACCCCTTCCCTGCTGTCCCAGCAGGCGAGCCAGATTCTGCACCCTCAGCTTCAAACCCTGAACCTTGCAGCCTGGCTTATTCCTTGAGCTCTCCCTTAGCATCCATCAGTAAGCAGGTACTGGATGTCATTCTGGAGGCAAGGAGGCCTAGTACTAGAAAATCCTATGCTGAAAAGTGGAAAAGATACTGCTCCTGGAGCCTGGCTCAGGGGATGGGCACAACAGCGCTCATCTTACCTCATATTCTACAGTACTTAACAAAAATGCTCCACAGGGGCCTATCCTTCTCTTCAATTAAAATTCATACCTCTGCCATTTCAGCACATTATAATACTGAGCCCCCACCCCTCTTCTCTCACCCCTTGCTAAAGCAATTCCATAGAGGGGCCAAAAATTTAAGAACCACCAGGAGATCGTCCACTCCAGCCTGGGACCTTAACTTTGTATTGGAAAAGGCTCACTCTTCCCCCCTTTGAACCAGCTGCTACAGCAGAGTTGAAGTTCCTTTCTTGGAAAACAGCCTTCCTTCTAGCCATCACTTCAGCAAGAAGAGTGTCTGAATTACAGGCCCTCATTGCAGTGGAACCCTTCAATGTGAAGTTGTTAAATCTCGCCGTTTAATCTCACTGATGGGTTCGGAGCTGATCCTTGGATCTGACACGGCTGACTTCAGATCTAGTTTGCCACGGCAAGAAAGATGTTCATCGTGTTTCACTGTTGCAGTCATTACAATTGGGTTATCCTGTTAGCAGGCTACCCGCAGTTGGCCTGAATTCCAAAGTCTAGGTCCGGCGTCGGTTGCTGTCGCCTCCTCTCTGACGTCAGTGCACCAGGGGTATAAAAGATGCAGCCGACGCCATTTTCTTAAGTCTTTCTTGCCGTGTGGTGCCCGAAGCAAAAGCAGTTTGCAAGTGCCGGTCGGCTGACTCCTGAGATTTTCGTGTTCGAAGTTCAAATCTAAAGTCTTCATTAAAAGCTAAGTACCCTGTTGGGGAAACTTTTTTCTTGCTCCAGACCGGTGTCACAAAAAGATAATAATTGTATTTATTGTGGGAAGCAAATACCTCATAAAGACTTCCATTCTTACTGTATTCTTTGCCTAGGCCCTGATCACGACGTTGCTAATTGCCGGTTTTGTGCCAGATTTAACCAACGCACTATTAAGCGTCGGTACGATTTTGCATTTCACTATTTTGGCAGAAGATTTAATTACCCATTGTCCTCGGATAGCCATCTGACTACCGCAATTCAAAAGAAATGCAAAGAAAAAGAAAAGGACAGGCATCCGAGGTCCAAAACTGACGACTAGGCTTATTCTAAGCCAGTCGCCGGTTCTCAGTGAGGCACTTTTGCAGCCCCTGACGCCCGTTACTTTAGAGCCACAGGCCGCTTCCAACTCCCATGTAGAGCCGACTAGGCCGCTGGAAACTCAAGGTATTGGAACCTTGGAAACTATTCCCTCATATGGGTCCGGAGCTGCTGAGCAGGCATCTGCTTCTGAGGGTTTTTTCAGGCCTACACAGTTGTATGTCAAAACGACTTCAGCTTCAAAGGCAAAGACTAAAGCACCTCTAAAGACAAAGAAACAAGTACAACAGCCCCATGGACATGCCTCCATGCCTGAAAAACAGATGCTCAAAATGACCGAAGACCTAATTACTTTGATCAGGGGTTCCCATCCCCCTCCTGGTAAGAGGCCTAGACAAGAGACAGAATATGAATCTTCAGATCAGGTTTCCATTTCTTCTGATTCCTCTTCTGATCAGGAATACTCTCTTCCTCCCTATGAGGATTCTGATGCTGAAGAATCTATCCCTTCAGCCTCTCCACCAGAGGATTATTCTTTTGGGGAAACTCTGCATACCATGAGGGAGCATTTCTACTGGGAGAGCCAAGATTATTCAGAATCTAAGAAAAGGTTCAGAGATTTCCTTTTACTACCTCAGCACAGGCTCCTTGCTATTCCACCTGTGTTAGACATTGTAGATGTATTTTCAGAGTACAGACTGACTCCTGACTCTTTACCTCCAGCTCCTGTTAAGCCAGACAGATACTACAGGGTTCCTGATTCACATAAATTTATTTTTAAGAACCCTGCTGCTGTCCCAGAAACTATCTCTCAGGGTCCCAAAGGGGTCAAGGCTTCCACTGCAAGAAACCCTACCCCCTCTGACAGGGATTGTAGGGCACTGGACAGATGGGGAAAAAAGATTTACACTTCTGCTACCTTGTCTATAAGGGCTTTAAATTGTCAGTTAAATATCAGCAGTATATTATGTCACTGCTTAAACAGAACATGTTGATAAATTCTGAATGTGCAGAAAACAAAGAAATGCAGGATTTATTGCATGCAGCTGAACAAGCGGGAAAGCATACTTTGCAATGTGCTTTTGATTCTCTGGAGGCCTCCTGCAGGGCCGCTGTTACGGGTTCTGTCATTAGGAGGCATGCTTGGTTAAAGGAACAGAATCTGCCTGATCATGTTAAAGCAACTTTATTAGATACCCCATTACAGCATGATACCTTGGTTGATGTTAAAGCAGAAGAGGTGTTGAAGAAAATGGAGGACAAAGCTAAATCTATGCAAACAGTCAAGGATTTCTTACAGGTTCAGCCTCCAGGATTTAGCAGGTACTGGCCTACAAAGAATTGGTCCTTTCCAGTGTCAGACAGGCCACAAAGAGGCAGATACAGATGCCCTAGAGGCAGATCCCAGCCCCAAGGCTCATACAGGTCCAAACAATGGGGTACTCTACCTCCAAAAGCGGAGAAGACAAATCACAGCCATACAGGAAACAGTCCCAATGACTTCCCCCTGCCTGCGCCAAGCACTTATCTTTTGGCAGCACCTTTAGGGGGAAAACTAGCACTTTTTTCTCAAAATTGGCACATAATAACCCAAGACAAATGGGTCTTGGATGTAGTGTCACAAGGCTACAGGTTTCACTTTTACACCCTGCCAAGGGCAAACGGTTTGCCAGACCTGCCAAAATAATCAATGGGCAGAGGCACAAAAGCAAGTGTCATCCCTCATGGACATGAGGGCCATTCAGCAAGTACCACAGCCCGCAGGTTCTGTACTACACTGGATGCTAGTATCCCACCCTAACAAAGTCCTAAAATCTGGTGTCATTCCTGACCCATTAGGAAATCACCTCCCTGCCTTCATCCATCGGGCTACACCCATTTCCCCACACTCCCACCACTACTTTCAAACCCGCAACCTCTCTAACTTTAACCCTACTACTTTCTCTGACTCCCTTAAGCTAACTAACTGGACCCCCTTAAAAACTCTTCCGTTAGATGCAGCCGTTGACTACTTCAACTCTACTTTCATAACTGTCCTTAACTCCCTAGCACCTATAAGAACAAAAAGAGTTAAAGCAAATACCACCCCATGTCTCACCAAAGACACCAAAAAAATTATGCTACAAAGAGATAAAACCTGGTAAGCTTACCTCAAACTTAAACAACCAGAAATATTACTTAAATACAAACAGCTGAGAAACCAAGCCAAAAAACAAATTATTAAAGACAAAAAGTCTTACTACATCAAACTACAAGCAAATCACACAACAAACCCCAAACAGCTCTGGACCTCTATTAATTCTCTCCTTAAACCTGGTACAAAAAATAACCCTTGCCCAGACTCCAGCAAATCTGAACTTGAAATCGCAATAATGTTCAATACCTTCTTTACCTCTTCTATTGCTGAGTTAACCAAGACCTTTACCAACAATAACCCTCCACCACCTCCTGCTCAAACCCCCCCCCCCACTTTTGAACTCAAACCCATCTCCACCAAACTAATAAAGAGACTTCTCACTAAACTCAAACCTTGCTCCAGTGCCCTTGACAGCATTCCTTCCACCTTCCTAAAAATAGCCTCTGACAGTATTGCTCTTCCTATCAGCATCCTGATCAGTAGATCACTACTTGAATCCTATGTACCCAAACTATGGCGTTCTGCTTTTATACTTCCACTTCACAAGGGTGGCAAAAATTTTAACACTTCCAATTTCCGCCCCATAGCCATCCTCTCCCCAATCTCCAAAATTCTTGAAAAATGTATCCACTTACTACTCCTGCCATTCCTTACCAAACACCAACTACTCTCCCCTACCCAACATGGCTTCCGTCCTGGACACAGTACCAACTCCGCCCTTCTCTCCTTCTTACAGTCTGTCAATTCTGCTCATGACTGTGGTAATATTGTATCCTCTGTTCTGCTAGACTTATCTAAAGCCTTCGATACCATCTCCCATAGTCACCTATTAAATCATGTCTAACCTCAACATCTCCAATAAAACTCTTTCCTGGTTCTCCAGTTACCTTTCTGATAGAACCCAAGCCGTGAAATGGGGCCAGGCCACCTCTACTTTCCTCCCAACCCCCCACTGGTGTACCCCAAGGCTCAGTCCTTGGCCCATTGCTTTTCAATATCTTTATTAACAACTTCCACAAAGCCATACCTAACACCAAATTGTGCAATACGCTGATGATTCCACTCTGATCTGTCATGCCTCTAACCTAAAAGATCTCCAATTTCTCACTCAAACTGCTTTCTCCACCACCAAAAATTGAATGCTCCAAAATCACCTCACACTAAATGCCAACAAAATAAAGATCCTTCTATTATCTCCCTCAAAATCCTTCCCTCTTGACAAAAACTTACTCCTTATCACCACTCTTAACAACTCCATTATCGAGGTCGTAACCCTCAGCCAAACTTCTTGGTGCAACCATTGATGAACACCTAAAATTTAATAATCACATCCAGCTAAATATCAAGAAAACCCACATAAAACTAGGCCTACTTTACAGAAACAATCACTTCCTGTCTCCTTCCACCAGACTAATTCTCGCCACTACCTACCTACTCCCTTCTCTACTGTATGGCGCTCCTCTGCTCACTAATTTATCTTCCACACTCACCTCCAAACTGGAAGTATGTTACAATTAAATAGCCAAATTCGCCACAAATGCAAAATCCTCCTCTCACCACTGCACCTCCCTTCACTCTCTAAACTGGCTTGAACTCCCCAATCTACTTAACCTTCACCAAATCACCACTGCACACAAATTACTGTTCCAACCTACTAAGTGTCCTGCACTATCCAATATTCTGAAACCTTATAACCCCCCCTGACCCCTTAGATCTACCCACCAAAACTTGATCATCATCCATAAACCCAAGCGCCCTGCTGGGCAGCTTCTGCTATCTTATTCCCCTAGCTAAAAAATGGAATGCTCTGCCCTCGACACTGAGGACCTGTGACAACCTTAATCACTTCAAAACTCAACTTCATTCTTACCTCTATCTAAATAGGAAATGCAACTGTACTCTTCCACCCATTCCTCTCAAGCTCTCCACTCCCTTTACCCCAGGCTAACCTTCTTACCTCCCTAACCTCACTTTAAATTAATGATTATTTGTGTAAACAACAGCAAATTTAGCCACAATTCTATATGCCTGTTTTCACTCTCCTGAAGCTAAACTGCTTATTTCTTTTCTCACTCCTTTGAATGCTACTTGTTGCTTGCAATCCCTAACTTCCTTTGTTATTAATCATGTAATAAAAGTTTGTATTGTAGAGCTTTCTCCCCGAGCCTCCACTGTAAGTATTCTGTAATTAAACTTTAATGTCTAGCTTTTCTCCCCAAGCCTCCACTAAAGTAACCTCCCTAAGCCCTGTGAACTAAATTGTAAATATTTTATTTCTCTTTTCTTTAGAATGCTACCTGTAATCCTAACTTTCTTTGCAACTAATCATGAATTTTTCGTTGTAATTAATCTTGTAATTTTCTTGTAATGTAATCATGTACTTAAACTTTGTATTGTGGAGCTTTTCTCCCCGGTCCTCCACTGAAAATGGGCTCCCCAGGCCCAGTGGACCTCCCCGGTCATCAAACTGGAATAAATAAATAAATAGAGCAGGGACAAGGATTTTACTCAAGACTGTTCTTGGTGCCCAGAAAGGACAAAGCCTGGAGAGTAATACTGGACCTGTCTATTCTGAACACATATCTGGATATTCCAAGATTCAAAATGTTGACTCTGCAGCAGCTTCTGCCCGTGATGGGCAAGAAGGCTTGGCTTGTGACTTTAGACCTAAAAGAGGCATACCTGCATGTCCCAATTAGACAATCATGCAGAAGATACCTCAGATTCATAGCTGGCTCAATGCACTACCAATTCTCTGCACTGCCCTTTGGCTTATATACTGCGCCCAGGGTCTTCACAAAATGCCTGGCTCCAGTAATTGCATTTTGCAGCCAAAGAGGAATACAAATATATCCTTACTTGGACGACTGCCTTATTCAAGCAGAGAACAAGGACATTCTACTACAGCATCTGGTGTTTGTAAAAAGATTACTAACATGCCTAGGGTACACAGTAAATGAAAAGAAATCAAAATTAGTACCCTCTCAAGAGATAATATTCCTGGGTGCAAGCTTAAATACAACTGCCCAGATGGCTTATCTCACGCCAGACAAAGGCAACTGACTACTTATTTCAAAATGTTGGCAACAAAGACCCAGTTATCTGCAAGAAAAATTCTGCAGGCTTTGGGCTTCATGGCATCCTGCATTCTGCTAATTCCATATGCAAGACTGCATATGAGGAAACTTCAATGGTATCTAAAAGGTGTTTGGACTCAACATTGCCACAGCCTGGAAACATTACCCTCATTCCCTGCCTGCAACAGGAGTTTCGATGGTGGACAAAGGCCCGTGACCACAACAAGGGGCAGCCATTCGCTTTACCCACAGCCAGGCAGATACTAACAACAGATGCATCAGATTATGCCTGGGGGGCCCACAGGGCAGGAAGATGTATTCAAGGCACATGGTCCACAAGCAAATGCATCTACATATCAACCAAAAAGAGATGCTAGCTGTTCAGAATGCCCTGACAGCCTTCAAGGATCTACTTCATCCGAGACAACTACTGATAGACGGGCAATACTACAGTCATGTGGTACATAAACAAGCAGGGAGGCACTCATTTATACCCCCTATGCAGACTAGCCATAACTTTGTGGGACACAGCATTGACTTACGAAGTACATCTGCAGGCACAATTCCTGCCAGGAAAGATAAATACTCTGGCAGACGAACTAAGCAGAAACCTCATGTATCCCCACGAGTGGAAATTGGATCCGCAAGTCTTCAGCATGATAAGGAATTGGGGATGCCCGGACATAGATCTATTTGCCTCCCTTCACAACTGCCAACTACAGAGATTCTGCACAAGGACTTATCACAGGCAAGCATGGAAAGTGGATGTTCTATCTTTCAGCTGGAAAAACCTAACAGTATATGCCTTTCCTCCACTGCCTCTCCTCCCTAAGGTACTCCTAAAAGTCAGACAAGAGAAGCCAGAAATTATACTGATTGCCCCAGACTGGCCCCGCCAGCACTGGTACCCAATCCTAAGGAACTTGTCTCAATACCCAGCCTGGACATTACCTCAAATTCCTCACTTACTGTCCCAACACAACAACCAGATCCTGCACAGCCAGCTCAAGACCTTAAATCTGGCAGCATGGCAGATAATGTAGTCATTCAAAACACACCTCTCTCTAAAGCGGTGATGGATGTTATTTTGGAGGCCAGGAGGCCTAGTACCAGAAAATCTTATGCTGAAAAATGGAAGAGATTCTGTGCTTGGAACCAGACACAAGGAATTGACATGACTGTACCAAATATTCCTCAGATTTTGCGATATTTAACTGAAATGCTGGACAAAGGCCTATCCTTTTCATCAATTAAGATTCATGCCTCTGCCATTTCAGCTCATTACAATACATAGCCACCTATTTTTTCTCATCCTTTATTAAAGCAGTACCTCAGAGGAGCCAAAAACTTAAGGCCCCCAAGGAGATCACCAATACCTGCATGGGACCTCAATTATGTCTTGGAAAAACTCACCCTGCCTCCTTTTGAGCCAGCCGCTACAGCTGATATAAAATTTTTATCATGGAAAACAGCTCTGCTCCTAGCAATAACCTCTGCAAGATGAGTCTCAGAGCTACAGGCACTCATGGCTGTGGAACCTTTTATCATTTTCCATCCAGATAGCGTTTCTCTGTGGACAAACCTGACATTTATACTTAAGGTAGTGTCCAGTGTGGCCCTTAACCAAACTATTCATTTGCCTACCTTTTACTCAAACCCACAGAATAAGGGTGAGAGACTTCTGCATTCTTTGGACATACACAGACAGCTGAGCTTCTACTTGGACAAAACCAAAGCTTTCAGAAAGATTGAGCAATTACTAGTGGCATATGCTGCAGGATCACAAGGAAAGGCCATCTCAAAGCAGACTATTTATTTCAAAGTGGATAGACTACTGCATTCGTTTCTGCTATTCACAACATGGCAAATCAGTGCCTAAGGGCATTGGGCCACATTCAACCAGAGCAGCAGCCACTTCAGCAGCCTTCCTCAGAGGAGTACCAACCAAAGACATTTTAGAGGCTGCAACCTGGAGTTCAGTGCACACTTTTACAAAGCACTATCACTTACCACTCTACTCTAAATCCAGGGCAGGCTTTGCCACTGCAGTTCTGCAGGGCCTCATAGCCGCTCCTAGTCCTATTTAGCTCCAGCTTCCCAACCTTATCTTTGGGATTCAACCCAGTTGTAATGACTGCAACAGTGAAACACGATGAACATAATACAGTTTTGTACTTACCATAAATGTAGATGTTAGAGTGTATTCACTGTTGCAGTCCAGGTTACTCTCCCACCATCCCCCTTATCTTTGCTGGAACTTATCTGTACTTCTCTATCCTATACAACCTATGTGGTGTATTTGCTTGTAGATGAAGGAAAAATTTACCTTGGTGCATGTATGCTTTATTGACATATTTTTAGCCTACCCTTTTGGGGGCACATGACATCTGGGGCAAGAAAAACTGAAGAAAATGGCGTGTGCTGCATCTTGTATACCCCTGGCGCATTGATGTCAGGGAGGAGGCAACAGCAACCGACGCCGGTCCTAGACTTTGGAATTCAGGCCGACTGCAGGTAGCCTGCCAGCAGGATAACCCAATTGTAATGACTGCAACAGTGAATACACTCGAACATCTACATTTATGGTAAGTACACAACTGTACTATCTCGATGATCCACCTAGCTCGGACCATTTGTGAGAAAAAAACAGCAAGTTTTGATAAAAGAAACCTTTCTTTTTGTCTTAGATATTTTCATATAGATAGTTGTGTGTTAGTTTTAAACATTTTAATAATAGAATCTGTAGTTTTGGATAGTTTGTGCCCTGTTGGCTTAGTTGTTTTGTGTGGGCCTTTTAGCCCTATTTAGAGTTATTAATCTCTATTTTCTAATAGTCAGGGTTTTTCTCTGTGGGCCTCTTTAGCCCTGTATTTGTAAAATATAGTTAATTGTTATAGATAGCGCCCGGGTTGGGCTTAGTTGCTTTGTGGGTCTTTACAAGGAAAGTAAGGACTTTACTGTATTAGTTTTTCAGTATGATGGTTTGTTTTACCTTTACTATGTCGGATGACGAGGAAAAGTCCCATCCTAAATCGGGATTCAAGAAATGCCCAGATTGTGGGCAGAAAATGTCCGTCACTGACGGACACATTCATTGTTTCTACTGTCTGGGGGCTAAACACCTCCAAGACACTTGCAGCATTTGCCATTCTTTTTCTTCAAGAGTCCTCTTGGAGAGAAGGAGGAAGCTAATAGGGAATTACTGCAGCATTCCTTTTCTGAGGTGTTGAGTAGCCATGAAGGTACTAGAACGTCCTGTAAATCCACAAAACCTTCAGGCCCCAAAGTGGCAAAAAAGGCAAAAACTTCAGAGGGAGGGTCATCGGTTCCACAGACCTCGGAACCGAGTGTACCTTTGATTCGGAGCCAGCTGTTGGTATTGGAGCCGGTCTCTGAGGTTCCCTCTTCTCCTCTGCTCCAGTCAGCACCTTCGGTGCATTCATCTAAGTCCTCAGTCAGCCTTTCAGATTTGGACATGGATCAGCTAGTGCAGAAGCTTTTACAGGCACCAGGACTTGCCACGTTGTTGTCAGCCCCGACCAGCTCATCGGTGCCGAAGACAATGGAACTCCTCCTCCAATCCGTACTGGACTCTCGGAGCTGAAGGAAACAGAACCGATGATTGTCGAACCCTTAGAGCCGATACCCGCACCGGTGTTATTGGCTCCATCTACTCGGATGTCCTCGGTGCCGACCGAGGACTCTAGGAGCCGACGCTCTCCCATCAAGTCGAGGGAGGATAGTCGGACCAATTTTGCAGTGCCGACACTTCTTCTCTGGGCTTCGGCTCGGATGAGCTCGGCTCCTACCTCGGGCTCGGAGCCCATGGTTTCGGTGCGGGAGGATTGGACGGTACTTTTGGGTCCGTCTACTCATTCTCATCTGAGCCTTGGTGCCTTTGATGCTATGAGGAGAGTCCTGTCTCCAAAGACGTCACATTCGGTTCGGCATTCCCTCTTCCCTCAAGCTTCTGTGTCTGCTTTTTTGTCTACCGGTCCCCCTAAGCATAGAGACCCTGAGCCACAAGTACCCCCACAGGGCATCCCCTGCTCTTCTGAGACCTCCCCAGATCCCCCCACTGAGGAGGTGCCCAGGAAGAGAGTGTGCAAGAGGAGGCACTTAGACTCCACACAGGAGTCTTTGACATCTGACACGGACTTGGATGAGTCAGAAGGGTCCCCCCTTTACAGAGATACTAGAGATCTTTAGTCAGAGCGGCGATTGGCAGTCCAAGACCCCTACTGAGGACAAGTCTGTGCTCTTGAAGGCTTTTGGGTCTCAACCTTCCACTACTTGTGTGTCTCCACCTTATGACGAGCTCATAGAACTGATCTCTCGTAAGGCGTGGGAGTCACCAGAGACCATGGAACCTGTTCCTCGCAAGCCAAATATATTCATGTCTGCCTCAGTGGACAAGCCATTTTTGACAAAGGGAGTGCCTGTTGATGCCATGGTGGTAGCTGCAGCCACCAAAAAGGAAGTGGTCTGAGACATCCGCATCTATCCATCCTCCTAACAGAGATTCTAGGATCATGGATAGGTATGGGTAACGCATGTTTATTTCAGCGACTTTTTCTCTGCGATCACTGAACTACTTAACCCATTTTACGAGACTACAAAGAGATCTCCAGAAAGAGCTCGGAGATACAGGGTACGGTAGCTGCAGGGGTGGCCGACAAACTCAACGCCCAGCTCGCTACCCTAAACTCAGTGGTAAACTCGTCCATGTGTCTCATATCCTATGCAGCTGATGGTTCGAGTAGAGCTGCTAGTTCAGGCATTGCTCTTCGAAGACAAGCCTGGATGCGTCTCTGTTCTTTTACGGAACCCTTTAAGTCTTCCTTTATCAGCACCCCATTCGATGGCTCATCACTGTTTGGGCCTAAAGTAAAGGAAACTTTAACCAGGTGTGAGCAGGAAGGCAAGACCTTATCTGCCATTGGAGTCTGTTTTTCTACCCCTACTCGGCCCTACCCCAAGGGCCCTAGGGGAGGGAAAATGTGGTTCCGAAAAGCACAGGCAGCCTTTCAGGGCACACATGGAGAAACCCCCTCTAGAGGCAGAGGAGGGGTTATAATGGAAGACTCCACCCCCACAGCAGAGAGGGTCCGCAGCAACAGGGTGACAGGGGTCAGTTCTCTGGTCAACCCTACCAGCGCCCCTGAAAGGGAGCCCAGCTGTTCGGCTCTGGAGGCAGTCGGGGGTCGCTTGTCTTTGTACCCAGAAGCCTGGCTAAACATAACATCAGATACATGGGTACAACGCATCATTTCCAGAGGATATTTCATACCGTTCTCTACCCCTCCCATTCCTATAAACAGAATCCCAGATGTTCCACCCAGTCTCAGGGAACAAGCAATCGTAGAAGTCCACAGATTGCTAGAAAAAAAGAGTCATCCAACCAGTCCCAGCAGACCAAGTTGGATTCGGAACTTACTCAAGTTTTGGTACCATAGGAAACAGGGAACTGGAGACCTATCTTGGACCTCAGCAGACTTAATCAGTTCGTAAAGAAGGAGAAGTTCTGAATGGTCACGCTTCAGTCCATTTTTCCCTTCCTAGGGAAAGGCGATTGGATGTGCTCCATAGATCTCAAGGACGTGTACTATCACATAAAGATGAACAGACGCTCCAGAGATCACCTGCGTTTCCGGCTGGGAGCCAATCATTACCAGTTTCGAGCCCTGCCCTTTGTTCTCACTACAGCCCCCCCAGAGTGTTCACCAAATGCATGGCAGTGGTCACGGCTCACCTGAGACATCTAGGATTCCAGGTGTTTTCATACCTAGACGATTGGCCCCTCACTGCTACCACCAGGCATCAGTTGACTCAGTCAACACAATACAGTCTTACACTCTGCCATCAATTAGGCATTACAGTCAACTTCGAAAAGTCTGCCTTATCACCATAGCAGCATACCATTGTTATAGGAGCAGAGTTAGATACTTTAACTACCACTCTACGTCTTCCAATTGAAAGAGTCTCACTCCTCCGCCAACACATCAGCTCACCGGTGTCAAAGAACTAAGTTACAGCAACAGAGGTCTTGAAGGTGCTAGGTTTGATGGCGGCAGCAATCCTGGCTATGCCACTTGCAAGGATGCATATGCGAATTCTTCAATGGCTCCTCTTTGCTCAGTGGTCTTACCAGAAACTACCGATGCACCACATGATTCTCATCACAGATTCTTGCAAGAGAGACCTTTGGTGGTGGTTGACGTCTCTTCATGTCACAATCGGACGCTGATAGGGTGGGGGGGGGGCATTTTCAGGGAAAGACTGCCCAAGGCACATGGACAGATCAAGAATCACATCTGCACATCAATATTATAGAGTTGAGAGCGGTACTTCTGGCGTTGCAGTACTTTCAGGACTCTTCCTCTAGGAACTATTGCAATTCAGATGGACAACATGTCAGTAGTCTGGTACTTGAACAAGCAAGGCGGACCCAAGGCTTACCCCCTTTGTCGAGAAGCCCTCAGGGTCTGGCAATGGGCTGTGTTGTCCCAGCCTTTTCTGTTAGCAACGCACATCCCGGGGAAATCCAATGTGATAGCGGGCAAGCTAAGCAGGGCGATATTGCTCCCTCACAAGTGGTCTCTCAAACAACAGGTTGCGGAGTTGATTTTCCGCAAATGGGGCCAGCCTTGCTGCGACGTCTTTGCCAGCCACATCAATTCAAAATGCAGAAGCTACTTTGCCCTAATACCATCTCCCGGTCATCCCCCAAGCGATGCACTTTTACATGATTGGCCCCCGAGTCTCCTTTATGCATTCCCACCCTTCCCATTGATACCCAGATTTTTACAGAAAGCAAAATCGCTGGGAAGGACTGTTATCCTCATAGCCCCCTACTGGCCTCAACAGATTTGGATCCCGTTTCTCCACCATCATCTGTTGGAAGATCCATGGATCCTGGACCTTCTGACGCACCTGTCAGGGGACCTCCATCCTTTACTGCAGTCCCTGAAACTGACTGCTTGGCTAATCCACTTCCCCTAATTGCCAGGCTTCATTCAATTTCAGAAGAGACGAGACAAATTCTCTTGTCTTCTCACAAGCCATCTACCAGGAAATTATACGGCAGTAAATGGAAAAGGTTCTCAATTTGGGCCAACACGCAGAAAATTGACCCTTTCCGAGCTCCGCTATCGTCCATTTTAGAATTCTTGACAAAGATTTTTAAGGAAGGGGCAGCAGCTGCTACAGTCCGAGTCCAGTTAGCTGCCATCTCAAATTTTCACCTTGGGTTTGGTGGCTCAAATGTTATGGGCCATAAATTATCTAAGACTTTTCTTAAAGGTGTTCTTCAAATTAGACCTTCTATCAGAATTCCCTATTCTCCCTGGAATTTAAACTTTATGCTGTCTCAAATTGTTCTTCCCGTTTTTTGAACCAGCATCTTCTTGTGATTTCAAATATTTATCCTGGAAAACTATTTTTCTAGTGGCCATTACTTCTGCCCGCAGAGTGTCAGAACTTCAAACATTATCTGTCAGACCACCTTACATGATTTTCTATGCTGATAGAGTATCTCTCAGAACAAACCCCTCATTTTTACCTAAAGTCTGTTCTGAATCAAATATCAGTCAGGTCATTGAGCTGCCAGTCTTTTTTCCCAACCACTCTAACAAATTGGAATACATGCTACACAGACAGCTCATATTTTATTTTGACAGAACTAAGGATATTAGAAAATCAGATCAAATTTTTGTATCCTTCTCAGAAGACAGAAAAGACAGTCCAGTGGCTAAAATAACCTTATCTAAATGGTTATCAGATTGTATATCCTTTGTTTATGAGAATGCAAGCATGCCATTGACACACAAACCTAAGGCTCATTCTGCCAGAGCCGTTTCTACGTCTTCTGCTTTTCAAGCTAAATTGCCCCTTGACATTATTTGTGCTGCAGCCACTTGGTCTAAGCCTCATACCTTTATCACGCATTACAAAGTAGGTAAGGCTTCCAAGGACTGGTCTTCCTTTGGTTCCACGGTACTGAAGAACATACTTCCATGAGATACCCAAGATTGAGGGTGCTAGGGACGCTACTCATCAGTGAGAATAAACAGCGAGATTTAACAACTTCACATAAAAAAGTTATGTACTTACCATAACGTTCCATGTGAGTTGTTTTTCTCGCCTTTATTTTCACGTCCCTCCCTCCTTCCCCCTCCTGGCTGACTGTTGACTTAGAGGGTAGTACCATCCTGGTTATTTAATATTTCTTCTTCCCCTTTGGGAAGTGTTTCTTTGTAGAAATAAATAAAAGGGTATATATATATATATATATATATATATATATATGTGTGTGTATATATATATATATATATATATATATATATATATATATATATATATATATATATATATATATATATATATATATATATATATATATATATATATATATATATATATATATATATATATATATATATTGTTACTCGCAGCAAACTAGATCTGAGGTAATTCCAGCAGTGCATTGTGGGATAAGGGGCTTGGTCACGAGCTACTGGTAAACCTTGCGCTGTGCTATCGGCCGTGTCGGAGCCGAGGATCGGCTCCGAACCCATCAGTGAGAATAAAGGTGAGATAAACAACTCACATGGAATGTTATGGTAAGTACATAACTTCTTTTTATCTTCCATGCGGACAGGGTTTCCCTCAGGACTAATCCTTCCTTTATGGCCAAGGTGGTGTCTTCTGTGGCCCTAAATCAGTCCATTCATTTGCCTACTTTTTTCCCTAATCCACAAAACAAAGGGGAACGAATACTGCACTCTCTGGACATGCACAGACAACGTAGATTCTATTTGGACAAGACTAAGCCTATCAGAAAATCTGAACAGCTGCTAGTTAGCTTTGCTGCAGCGGCAGGGGGAAGGCCATTTCAAAGCAAACCATTTAAAAATGGATAGCTCATTGCATTCATTTGTGCTACAAGCACCATGGAAAACCTACCCCACAAGGGATAAGATCACATTCCACCAGGGCTGCATCTACCTCTGCGGCATTTCTCAGAAGGGTCCCTACCAGGGACATCCTAGAAGCTGCCACCTGGAGCTGTGTACATACCTTCACCAAGCATTACCACTTGCCTATCTTTTCTAAATCCAGAGCTGGATTTGCCACTGCAGTCTTGCAGGGATTAATAGCTGTCCCTAATGCTCTTTAACTTCCTCCTCCCTTCCTTAGCTTTGGGAATCAACCCAAATGTGATGACTGCAATAGAGAAACACGAAGAACATAGTGCAGTTGTGTACACTTACTATAAATGTAGATGTTCGAGTGTATTCACTGTTGCAGTCCTGGTTACCCTCCCTCCAGCCCCCTGACTTCTCTTGGCTCTACCTTTCCTTCTTGCTTAACATATATTACATCTTGTGTATTTGCTTTTTGCTGGGGGTGTTACATATCATATAATTGCTTCCTATTGTGGGGGCACCTGACATTTGGGGCAAGAAAAACTGACATAATGGCATCGGCTGCATGTTTTATACCCCATGGAAGAAGTGACAGCATCTGACACAGAAATCCGAAGACTCTGGTATTCAGGCTGGTTGAGGGCTACCTGCAGGCAGATGACCCAAATGTGATGACTGCAACAGTGAATACACTCTAACATCTACATTTATGGTGAGTGTACACAACTATACTTTGTCTTGAGACCTTCTGAACATCTTCAGGAAAACTTGGACAATGAAGCTCTGTCCAGAGAACATTAAAGAGCTACTGCATAACATCATCTGGAATAGGTGGATTCTGTATTTGTTGTACTTTGTAATGATGGTCTTGAATGCATCTGTCAATGGCACAGGCATACATAGTAATTAAATAGTAACTTTCACAGAGTGCCGGACAAGAAATGGAAGCTCATGACCCTGAAAGGGCAAACACTTTAAACTTACTACTGATTTTTTTTTGTTAATTAATGAAATTCAAAAATATTGACCCTAATAACATTGGAAAACACTTTATTTTTTGGGGGGGGCCTGCCTCCATTTCCATTAATTATATGTACTTACTGTGTTGTCACACAACAGTGGACAACCACCACTTTCCGACCCACAGTGGCTTATCTCTTTTTTTATCAACAGCTTCTGTTCTAGATTTGACTAAAAGTTCTACCAAGCTACCTGGTTTGGCACCTGTGTTTCTAATGGATACAAGCAGCCTGCAAATGGTTTATCTCCCAGGCCCCTGCTTACACTTATCAAGGGTACCAGAATTTGTAAGAAACTTAGGATGCATAGCTAGGCTTAAAAAGGCCCTTGTGGTCATTAGCCTACTACACCCCTATGAACCAGAGCAGGTCTTTCACTTAGAATTCCCTTATCCCTTTCTCTTTGCCTGTTACCTGATGTCAGTCCCTGGTAGGCAAGGCAGTCTCTGGTCTTTTATCTTTCCCTCTCAAGCTATTTGCTGCAAATACCTTGGTTCCTTTGCCAGTTTTCTCCAGTAAATATCATAATCACAGTTTTACTCCAGTGCGATTTTGACCTCTGATGTTTACATTTGCAGTTGAATTCCCAAAGTGTTTTCTTTCCAAATCTCGTTAGAAACCCTGCTTCTCAACCTTGCTTGCAGTCCATGTGTGTCTTGTAATTCTGTTCCTTTGTCCTGATTTTTAAGGCGTTTATTAAATTTTCACTTAAGACAGGTACATGTATATTAACCAAAAATAAAAACCATATTAATTTTTTCACTTGATAATCCAAACCAAAATCCACATAGTCACAACCACAAAAAAAAAACAGAAGAAAAAACCACTGTGGAAGCCACAAGAATCCGCTGAAGAATATTCAGTAAAGATTTTTTAATAAAATAAACACAAGTTGAGCGCTTTCATCTAAAATGTTAGACTTCATCAGAACACCTTCTAAAATATTTTACAGCTTAAATAGAATAACTTTGACCAATGGCAACCATTCATTTACATGTGAAAAAGTTTCGATTACATCATTTCCTTTTCGCAAGTCATTAATACAGGAAACAGAAAGCTACCTGTATTAAATCCTAGCCTCAATTATTGGTTTAATTGTTATGCTTTCATTTATTTCCGGTGTGCACGTGGCATTCAGCAGTATCTGCCACCTCACCTCCTTCTCACTTAATAAGGCTTTTAAAGTCCCCCCCTCTCTGATGTGGTGTAATTGCTTCAAGTATGGCAAATTGAAACATTGAGCAACCAGGGCTATCTCTTATGTGCCTAAACAGGGCATTATTAACATCATCCTTTTTAATAGCATATATGTGATAGTAAATTCTTTCCCTCAACCTACGTTCAGTTTTTCCTACGTAGAATCCAGGGCATGTAATACACATAGCTAAATAAATGACATTTTTTGTTTGACAATTGCCCTTAACAAAGGTTATTGATATGTGACTTCTATTTCCCAAGCTTTTGGAATGTTCCTCTGAAATAGCGAAACATTGATTGCATCTACCACATTTGGTGGTGCCAGTCTTTGGGGGTTTATTATATAAATAACCTTTATGTAATTTCTTTTTGATGTTACAGCCTATTTTATGAACAAACGTAGGTTGGTCCCCCAATAATTTGTAAATTTCAGTATCACATTTTAATATACTCCAGTTGTCATGGATGATGTTCTTAACATCTATGGTATTTTTCTCATGTGGGAGAATACAAGCCCTATTAAATTCTTTAATTGTTGGTCTCTCTGTTGCTTCCGGTAACTGTGCCAATCTCTATACCTAATAATGGTTTGTATTTTTTTGCCCCATTCGCTGCCAACATATGATACTGCATCATTAACCACTGATGAAGGGTAACTCCATTCCTTAAATAATTTACCTAAATAATTCAATTCTTCCAACATTTCATTATAGTCCGAAGTCATCCGAGCTGCTCTTATACATTGCCCTTTGACAATGTTTTTCTTCTGAATATTAGGATGACAACTATGATATTCCAAATTTGAATTGCTGAAAGTGTCTTTCCTAAAAATTCTGGACTTAAATCCAGTATTACTATGAGAAATGTAAGTATCTAAGTAAGAAATGCCTTTTTTACTAGTTTGGTATGTAAATTTAAGGAAGGAGGTGGTAGTGTGTAAGTATTGTACAAATTTTGCCACTGTTCTATCATCCCCTTCCCACAGAATAAAAATGTCATCTAAAAACCTAATGTAACATTTGATGTGCTTCATCCAGTTACTATTGAGAATAGTTTTTTCTTCCCAGTCCAACAAGACTAGGTTGGCATAAATTGGAGCATTAGCAGCTCCCATTGCTACTCCATTGCATTGCCTAAAATACTCCCCTTCAAAGTATATAAAATTGTAGTCTAATACAATACTCATGAATTCACTGATTAAAGAAATTTTATCCCATTCTAATTTGGCATATTTCCTGATGCTATTAATGAATCTGTCCATTCCTTCATCTCTAGGGATGCATGTAAATAAATTAACCACATCTATAGTAACAAATAATAAGTTCTCCTTCCATAGATTCGGTGTTAACCGACTCAAAAAATCCCATGAATCTTTAACAATATGCTTTGCCATACCATAAATAGGCTTTAACCAAATATCAACTACTTTCCCAAATGGGAACGTCTTGGATTTACTACCTGAAATAATAGGGCCTGTAAGGTGGATGAAATATGTCTTTGTGTATTTTAGGAATACCCATAATAGTGGCTAATAAAGGGTATTTTACTTTTAAACATTTATATACTTCAGGTTCTATCCTTTTGTCCAACAGATATTCTTCCAACAGTGAATCAATAAGTTGGTAAGCTATATGTATTTCATTGATAGATGAGGTTTCATAGATATTAGTGTCTTGTAGAATTGTGTATATAGTGTTCAAATAATCATTGTTGTCTACTAACACAACCCCTCCCCCTTTATCCGGTTGAAGGATTCGAATATCATTGTTAGTAGTTAATTCATTTAATAATTCATTCTCTTTCTTGCTGAGGTTGTGTGTCATTTGCTGTCGCTTGCATTTATCAGAAAGTTTGTATAATTCACCTATGACCACCTTCTCAAAATTTGCCAATAATGGATGAAGTGGGGGAGTAAAGGAACTTTGCTTTCTCAATTGTGTGTTACATTCCCTGTTTCCTTGGTTTTTAAAAAACACTGCTAAGTTTAACTTGCGCATGAATATTTTCAACTCAATAATATTGTCCACTAGATTGAATTGCTTATTTGGGACAAATTTAATACCTTTCCTAAATAGCGCAAAATGTTCTTCTTGTAGGGTGAGTGTAGTATAATTGTATATAAAAAAATTCCCTTTTCCATACTTGATGTCATTGTACTTTACTATCTCACATGTCTCAATGTTATTCACCTTTTCACCCTGTTCTCCTTTACTGGTGGGTCTGGTAGGGATGATGCTGGAAACCCTCTTTCCTCCCCATCGTTTCCCATTCTATCTCTTCCTCCAAAAAAGAATACATTTCATCATTATTTGTTCCATATGTCATGTTTTTCCTAAGATCTGAACCATGTTTAGGAGGGCTTAAATACCTTCTATTATTTTTGTGAAGAATATCCCAGTTATAAGCTTTGCCTACCTTATACAGTTTCAAATCTCTCTGCATTTTACTACACTTTCTCTGGAATATTTTTTGTGCGTTGCTTTTGGCATATGAATACTGTTCGCTGTATAGTTGTTGCCATTGGGCAAACAAAAGATCTTTAATAATACGTTCATTTAATGCTTCAACTTCCTTAACAAGTTTACACATTTTACTATCATTACTTTTGACAAGAAAGTTCATAAAAGTTATGCCAAATCTGTCAAACATAACATTATATTCATTAATAAGTTCTTCGGTGATTTCTAGACCCAACGGTCTCTTGAAAAATCTGAGGCCTTTAGGTACAACCTTTAAATTAATGCAACGTTGCAAGTAAGCATTGTCTAACTGAATCCCCTTAATGGCATTCAATTTCTTGCCAAAAGTGAAAATTAACTGTTTTAATGTCCCATCAACAGATTGATGTGAGGCGGAATGATTTACTTGACTAACCTCATTAAATCTGAAATCCTGAACATTGGTTAAAAAATTGTCAAGCCCTCCATAGTCCGTATAACCAGCGTTAAAGTTTGTAGTTTTATTTTTGGGAGAGCATATATTAGATTTATCTGTAGCAGTACCTTGTTTATTTGAATGTGCGACCACGGAATATGTCCTTTTTGGTAAGTCCTCTTGGGTATAGCTCCAAAACTCCGACCCTCGTCCTCCGTATTGTTGCCATCATCTCTACCTTCGTGGTCATTCATTCCCGCCTGTTGTTGACCCACAACGATACTATGAGAGGATCCGGGGATACTGATAGGCATGGTAGGAGATTCCTCATGTTCACCATAACCCTTGGACGTTGCTGTAACTACAGGTAAATGACGTAGATTCGTTGTGCGTACAAAATCATTGTTCTCAGTCCTGGGAGGTTGAGAGAACAATTCAATCAGTCTAGTAACCTCCCCTTTCAGAATAACCATCTCCGATTGGATTTTATGAATTTCATCCCTCCGAATTGGAGAACAATGATTTTGTACGCACGTCGAATCTACGTCATTTACCTGTAGTTACAGCAGCGTCCAAGGGTTATGGTGAACATGAGGAATCTCCTACCATGCCTATCAGTATCCCCAGATCCTCTCATAGTATCGTTGCGGGTCAACAACAGGCAGGAATTAATGACCGCGAAGGTAGAGATGATGGCAACAATACGGAGGACGAGGGTCGGAGTTTTGGAGCTATACCCAAGAGGACTGTACCAAAAAGGACATATTCCGTGGTCGCACATTCTAATAAACAAGGTACTGCTACAGATAAATCTAATATATGCTCTCCCAAAAATAAAACTACAAACTTTAACGCTGGTTATACGGACTATGGAGGGCTTGAAAATTTTTTAACCAATGTTCAGGATTTCAGATTTAATGAAGTTAGTCAAGTAAATCATTCCGCCTCACATCAATCTGTTGATGGGACATTAAAACAGTTAATTTTCACTTTTGGCAAGAAATTGAATGCCATTAAGGGGATTCAGTTAGACAATGCTTACTTGCAACGTTGCATTAATTTAAAGGTTGTACCTAAAGGCCTCAGATTTTTCAAGAGACCGTTGGGTCTAGAAATCACCTAAGAACTTATTAATGAATGTAATGTTATGTTTGACGGATTTGGCATAACTTTTATGAACTTTCTTATCAAAAGTAATGATAGTAAAATGTGTAAACTTGTTAAGGAAGTTGAAGCATTAAATGAACGTATTATTAAAGATCTTTTATTTGCCCAATGGCAACAACTATACAGCGAACAGTATTCATATGCCAAAAGCAACACACAAAAATATTTCAGAGAAAGTGTAGTAAAATGCAGAGAGATTTGAAACTGTATAAGGAAGGCAAAGCTTACAACTGGGATATTCTTCACAAAAATAATAGAAGGTATTTAGGCCCTCCTAAACATGGTTCAGATCTTAGGAAAACATGACATATGAAACAAATAATGATGAAATGTATTCTTTTTTGGAGGAAGAGATAGAGTGGGAAACGATGGGGAGGAAAGAGGGTGTCCACCATCATCCCTACCAGACCCACCAATACAAGGAGAACAGGGTGAAAAGGTGAATAACATTGAGACATGTGAGATAGTAAAGTACAATGACATCAAGTATGGAAAAGGGAATTTTTTTATATACAATTATACTACACTCACCCTACAAGAAGAACATTTTGCGCTATTTAGGAAAGGTATTAAATTTGTCCCAAATAAGCAATTCAATCTAGTGGACAATATTATTGAGTTGAAAATATTCATGCGCAAGTTAAACTTAGCAGTGTTTTTTAAAAACCAAGGAAACAGGGAATGTAACACACAATTGAGAAAGCGAAGTTCCTTTACTCCCCCACTTCATCCATTATTGGCAAATTTTGAGAAGGTGGTCATAGGTGAATTATACAAACTTTCTGATAAATGCAAGTGACAGCAAGTGACATACAACCTCAGCAAGAAAGAGAATGAATTATTAAATGAATTAACTACTAACAATGATATTCGAATCCTTCAACCGGACAAAGGGGGAGGGGTTGTGTTAGTAGACAACAATGATTATTTGAACACCATACATACAATTCTACAAGATACCAATATCTATGAAACTTCATCTATTAATGAAATACATATAGCTTACCAACTTATTGATTCACTGTTGGAAGAATATTTGTTGGACAATAGGATAGAACCTGAAGTATATACATTTTTAAAAGTAGAATACCCTTTATTAGCTACTATTATGGGTATTCCTAAAATACACAAAGACATATTTCATCCACCTTACAGGCCTATTATTTCAGGTAGTAAATCCAAGACATTCCCATTTGGTAAAGTAGTTGATATTTGGTTAAAGCCCATTTATGGTATGGCAAAGCATATTGTTAAAGATTCATGGGATTTTTTGAGTCGGTTAACACCGAATCTATGGAAGGAGAACTTATTATTTGTTACTATAGATGTGGTTAATTTATTTACATGCATCCCTAGAGATGAAGGAATGGACAGATTCATTAATAGTATTAGGAAATATGCCAAATTAGAATGGGACAAAATTTCTTTAATCAGTGAATTCATGAGTATTGTATTAGACTACAATTTCATATACTTTGAAGGGGAGTATTTTAGACAATGCAGTGGAGTAGCAATGGGAGCTGCTAGTGCTCCAATTTATGCCAACCTAGTCTTGTTGGACTGGGAAGAACAAACTATTCTCAATAGTAACTGGATGAAGCACATCAAATGTTACATTAGGTTTTTAGATGATATTTTTATTCTGTGGGAAGGGGATGATAGAACAGTGGCAAAATTTGTAGAATACTTGCACACTACCAGCTCCTTCCTTAAATTTACATACCAAACTAGTAAGAAAGGCATTTCTTACTTAGATACTTACATTTCTCATAGTAATACTGGATTTAAGTCCAGAATTTTTAGGAAAGACACTTTTAGCAATTCATATTTGGAATTTCATAGCTGTCATCCTAATATTCAGAAGAAAAACATTGTCAAAGGACAAATGTATAAGAGCAGCTCGGATGACTTCGGACTATAATGAAATGTTGGAAGAATTGAATTATTTAGGTAAATTATTTAAGGAATGGAGTTACCCTTCATCAGTGGTTAATGATGCAGTATCATATGTTGGCAGCGAATGGGGCAAAAAATACAAACCACTATTAGGTATAGAGATTGGCACAGTTACTGGAAGCAACAGAGAGACCAACATTAAAGAATTTAATAGGGCTTGTATTCTCCCATATGAGAAAAATACCATAGATGTTAAGAACATCATCCTTGACAACTGGAGTATATTAAAATGTGATACTGAAATTTACAAATTATTGGAGGACCAACCTACGTTAGTTCATAAAATAGGCTGTAACATCAAAAAGAAATTACATAAAGGTTATTTATATAATAAACCCCCAAAGACTGGCACCACCAAATGTGGTAGATGCAATCAATGTTTTGCTATTTCAGAGGAACATTCCAAAAGCTTGGGAAATAGAAGTCGCACATCAATGACCTTTGTTAAGGGCAATTGTCAAACAAAAAATGTCATTTATTTAGCTATGTGTATTACATGCCCTGGATTCTACGTAGGAAAAACTGAACGTAGGTTGAGGGAAAGAATTTACGATCACATATATGCTATTAAAAAGGGTGATGTTAATAATGCCCTGTTTAGGCACATAAGAGATAGCCCTGGTTGCTCAATGTTTCAATTTGCCATACTTGAAGCAATTACACCACATCAGAGGGGGGGGGGGGGTTAAAAGCCTTATTTAGTGAGAAGGAGGTGAGGTGGCAGATAGTGTTGAATGCCACGTGCACACTGGGAATAAATGAAAGCATAACAATTAAACCAATAATTGAGGCTAGGGATTTGATACAGGTAGCTTTCTGTTTCCTGTATTAATGACTTGCGAAAAGGAAATGATGTGATCGAAACTTTTTCACATGCAAATGAATGGTTGCCATTGGTCAAAGTTATTCTATTTAAGCTATAAAATATTTTAGAAGGTGTTCTGATGAAGTCTAACATTTTAGATGAAAGCGCTCAACTTGTGTTTATTTTATTAAAAAATCTTTACTGAATATTCTTCAGCGGATTCTTGTGGCTTCCACAGGGGGTTTTTCTTCTAATTTTTTTCACTTGCATATATATTATACATTACATGTGTGCTCTCTTTCTTTAGAACTGCTGTTCATTCCAACATTGCATAAATTCCTGCCTTTCCTTAAACTTTGCTCCTTCTCCTGAACATTATTGTACATGTATTGTTCCCACAAATTCCATTGTAGCTTGTTCTTTCACTTTTGTAAAGATCCAGCTTCCATTTTCTAGTAATTATTTTCTTGGCTGTCAGAAGAATTAAACTTAAGACCTTGCTGTGTCTAGGCAATTCAGATCCTGTGTTCCAGTTCAAAAGATTAATTTCCTTAGTTACAGCCATTTGTTCCCCCAATATTTATGTATTCTGTGGGAAATTTTTAAAATCTGCAAACTCATTACACACTCAAAAAATGTTTCCAGTTACATCTTTCTTCCCCAGCATGCCTCCAACATTTGCTGTGTACCTGAAGAAAAATTCTTTGAAGTCTGATTAGGTATAAAAATACATATGCAGGCATATCCTAGCAAAAATCATAAACATTCTGGACTTTGTCACATATTTGTGAGCCATACATATGTTCTCCCATTGTTCCCTTGTAAATTGCTTTTGCTGTCTCTGTTCCCACTTATTTCTAACATTCTCTGATTAATTCTTATAGTTATCATGCAGTGTTTTATATGCCTTAGTAAGTATCTTTTTTTAACAGCAGATTCTGTTCTAGATTTGAACTAAAAACTCTACCAGAGCTGGTCTTTCACTTGGAAATCTCCTATCCCTTTCTGCTTGCCTGTTCTCTGATATCAATACCTGGTACAGAAAGCAGTCTGAAACCTGTAGTCCAAATTTACTCTTGGCCTCATCCCACTCTGTTACCTTTTCGTCTTTTTATTTGCTCCCAGTACTTTTTCCTTTTCCATTTTTCACCAGTAAGTTCCAGACCCTTCTTGCCTGTTTTCTGTACTCCTTCTTGCTGTCATCCCTATTAGCAAACTCTTCTTTCTCCATTCCTGTGTTGGCTTAGTTTTTAGAATACTTTGTGCCTTTATGAATATATTATTCTGTGTGATGTTATCCTGCTTTGGGATCTTCATCCAAAGTCCATCTCCATTCTTATTTCTTGAACCTTCTGATGTTCATTGTGTTTCACTGCTGCAGTCATTACACTTGGGTTATCCTGCCTTGAGGTGGTCCCGCAGTCGGCCAGAGTTCCAAAGTCCTGTTCCGGCGTTGGTTGCTGTCGCTTCTTCCCTGACGTCAGTGCGCCAGGTGTATATAAGATGTAGCCGACGCCATTTTCTTCAGTCTTTCTTGTCGTGCGGTGCCCAAAGCAAAAGCAGTTCGCAAGTGCCGGTCGGCCGACTCCTGAGATTTTCAATATGAATTTCAGAACTAAAGTCTTCAATAAAGCTAAGTACCCCATTGGAGAAACTTTTTCTTGCCTCAGAACGATGTCAGTAAAAGTTAATAATTGTATTTCTTGTGGGAAGCAAATACCTCATAAGGATTTTCATTTTTACTGTATTCCATGCCTAGGCCCAGACCACGACATCACTGGTTGTCGGTTTTGTGCTAGATTTAACAAACGCACTATTAAACGTCGGTTTGATTTTGCTTGCCATTACTTTGGCCGAAGGTTTAATTATACCATGCCATCGGAACAACCAACGACCGGAATACACAAAAAACGCAAAGACAAGGATAAGGACAGGCATCCGAGGGCCAAAACTGATGATGAAGCCTCTTCTAGGTCAGTCGCCGGTTCTCAGTGAGGTGCTTTCGCAGCCCCTGACACCCGCTACCTCTGAGCCACAGGCCGCCTCCAACTCCCACATGGAGATGTCTAGGCCTCTGGATACTCATGGTGTTGGGCCTACGGAAACTAACCCTTCAGATGGGTCCGGAGCCAATGAGCAGGAATCAGCTTCTGAGGGTGTTTTCAGACCTTTACAGCTTACCATAAGAACTACAGCCAAGTCTACAACTCCATTAAAGACAAAGAAGCAAGTACAGCATTCACCTGGACAGGCCTCCATGCCTAAAAAACAGATGCTCAAAATGGCCGAAGACTTAATTACTGTGATCAGGGGTTCCCATCCACCTCCTGATAAAAGGCCTAGGCAGGATACAGACTATGACAATAAGAGCAGCAACAAAACGATCCAAAAACCAGCAAACAACAGACTAAACCGAAAGAAGTTTAATACCAAATATAATTTAAAATTCACCACAATCAAAGTAAGCGCTTTCGTTTGGTGCCTGCCAAATTTTTTCAAACAGTTGAATGTTTGGTTTAACAGAATATTTATTGTTTAATGAAAATGATATTTATAAGACGTGCTGTTTTTTAACTTTAATTATTTTGAATCTAATTGTTATTGCTTACATCACGAGTAGATACTATTTAATCTACAGGAAGTGATGCAACAATCTGCAAGCACAATTCCTGCCAGGAAAGAAAAATACTCTGGCAGACGACTTAAGCAGAAACATCATGGATCCTCACGGGTGGAAATTAAATCCACAAGTATTCAGCATGATAACGCAAGAATGGGGGTGCCCAGACATAGATCTTTTTGCCTCCCCAATGAATTGCCAACTACAAAAATTCTGCACAAGGACTTATCACACACAAGCATGGAAAGTGGATGCTCTCTCGTTCAGCTGGAAAAGCCTAAAAGTTTATGCCTTCCCACCACTGCCTCTCCTTTCAAAGGTACTCCTAAAAGCCAGACAAGAAAAAACACAGATGATCCTGATTGCCCCAGACTGGCCACTTCAGCACTGGTACCCAGTCTTAAAGAACTTAGCTCAAGACCCACCTTGGATTTTACCTCAAACTCCGCACCTTCTGACTCAACAAAACAATCAGATCCTGCACAGTCAGCTCAAAACCTTAAACCTGGCTGCATGGCAGATTCCTTAGTCAAGCAGACAACACCTCTCTCTAAAGCTGTTATGGATGTCATTTTGGAGGACAGAAGGCCTAGCACCAGGAAATCTTATTCAGAAAAGTGGAAGAGATTCTGTACCTGGAACCAGGCTCAAAGCTTTGACCCTCTTGTCCCAAATATTCCTCGGATATTACAATACTTAACTGAGATGCTGGACAAAGGACTATCCTTTTCATCCATTAAGATCCACGCCTCTGCCATCACGGCTCATTACAACACAGATCCTCCTATTTTCTCTCATCCATTGCTAAAAAAGTACCTCAGAGGGGCTAAAAACATAACACCGCCCCGGAGAGCACCAACACCAACTTGGGACCTCAATTTTGTCTTGGAAAAACTAACTTTACCTCCTTTTGAGCCAGCCAATTCAGCAGAATTAAAATATGTGTCATGGAAAACTGCTCTGCTTCTGGCAATAACCTCAGCACGAAGAGTCTCAGAGTTATAGGCACTAATGGCAGTGGAGCCTTTCATCATTTTTCACCAAGACAGGGTTTCTTTAAGAACAAACCCTTCATTTATGCCTAAGGTGTTATCCAGTGTGGCTCTTAACCAAACTATTCTCTTGCCAACTTTTTATCCATGTCCCCAGAATAAAGGGGAGAGACTTCTGCATTCATTGGACATACACAGACAGTTACATTTCTACTTGGACAAAACAAAAGCTTTCAGAAAAACTGAGCAATTGTTTGCAGCATATGCTGCAGGATCACAGGGAAAGGCTATTTCAAAGCAGACCATTTCAAAGTGGATAGGACACTGTATCCGGTTCTGCTATACACAGCATGGGAAACCTGTACCTAGTAACATTAGGCCACATTCCACCAGCGCAACAGCCACTTCAACTGCCTACCTTAGAGGAATTCCTACAAAAGATATCTTGGAAGCTGCAACTTGGAGTTCAGTGCACACCTTTACCAAGCATTATCACTTGCCTCTTTATTCTAGATCCAGAGCTGGTTTTGCCACTGCAGTGCTGCAGTGCCTCATAGCCACCCCAGATCCTCTATAGAACCAGCCACCCTAACTCAGCTTTGGGATTCAACCCAAGTGTAATGACTGCAGCAGTGAAACACGATGAACATAGTACAGTTTTGTACCTACCATAAATGTAGATGTTTGAGTGTATTCACTGCTGCAGTCCAGGTTACCCTCCCGCCATCCCCTCTTTCTTAGCTGGGACTTATGTGTACCTTTCAACCCTATACTACCTATGTGATGAATTTGCTGGTAACTGAAGGTGTTGTTTTGAACTTTATTGTATGTTTTATTAGCAATATGTATTGCCTAACTATTTGGGGGCACCTGACATCTGGGGCAAGAAAAACTGAAGAAAATGGCGTCAGCTGCATCTTATATACCCCTGGCGCTATGACGTCAGGGAAGAAGCGACAGCAACCGACGCCGGACCAAGACTTTTGAACTCTGGCCGACTGCGGGACTGCCTGATGGCAGGATAACCCAAGTGTAATGACTGCAGCAGTGAATACACTCAAACATCTACATTTATGGTAGGTACAAAACTGTACTTTTGTGTTTTTTGTATATGAACCTTAATTGCATGGCTCTGAAACTATCCCTTCATATTAGGTAATATTAAATCACGTTGTATTGGGAAGATCGGCTTATCAGATTTAAATCTTGCCTTCTTTCTCTTAAAGATAAATGTATTCAACTCTGTTAATTATTGACCATAACTTCTCTGGTTGATAAAAATCTGCCTGACCGGTGTATAAAACTAAATGAGCGAAAACATTTCACTTGTATCTTATCTGTAGCCATAGTCAAGATATTCTAGTTTCTCAGTTTTTGTGTTGTTATTTTAGTCTCTTCCCACATATCCTTACCTGCTATAAGAAAAGTCTTTTTAATCAGTACTCCTAAATACTTAATCTTATCATGTCCCAATAAATATGGTTATTGTTGAACCAGTTTGTGTGTGGGTACATAATTTGTTTATAGCCTTTGTTTTATCTTCTTTAATTTTGTATCCCAGAAAGACCTAAAATGATCTTAAAATGTTCCACAACACCAAAATTCCCTTTTCTCGATCTATCAAGTATAAAATAATATAATCTTCAAATAAAGCTTACTCTTCCTGAATGCCATACCATCCTTGAATTTCTGCATCCCTTAGTTTCTTTGCCAGTGGCTCCAAGAATAAAATGAAGGGAAAAGAGGATACCCCTGCCTGGTTTCTGGTTTCTCTGTTCAAGTACAGATTACCAGAGGAACCCTCCCATTTTAATTCTTGCCCCGATGTTTTATATGTTCTCCTAATAAACCTTATTATCATAGGATTATAGGAGGTTACTAGGCTATTGGCCCTGAGGCCCTTACAAGCCTACCCAGGAATTTACTCCATGTTCCAGCAAGTCAGCACCCTATGCCACTGTCCAGCAGGGACATAAGTGGAATACCAGGGGTGTATTTTCTGTGTCCCATCCAGTTATCCAGGTTGCACTTAAAAAGGTTTAATGAGGTACTCTGCTTTACGTGGAGTGGGAGTCTATTCCACAAAAGGGGGAGTTTCTAGGACACAAATCTGTCCCGCCAACAAGTCCTATTGATGTCACAGACCAGGTTATGGTCTCGCATGCAGGTTACTTGAGTGGAGCTTGACTTACGCATATGCAGCAGTCCCATTGGGGGGGGGGGTCTGAGTTTGCTTTATATGCCAGTCAGAGGTCACCTCTGAGGAGTCTGTAGGAGACTAAGTAGAGGGACAGGGCTTTTAGCCAGTCTGTGTAGAGTAGATGTTTCAGGCCCTGGATTCTCTGGGTGAGAAATCTCTGTGGTCTCTCCAGCTGCTGCATGTCCTTTGTGAGGTACATGCCGAAAGGGGCAAGGTCCATGCAGAAAGGGGCAAGGTCCATGCAGAAAGGGGCATTGTATTCAATAGCCAGTCTTACAACGGAAGAATATAGGGATGTTATGATCACCTTGTCCCTGGATGAGATACCCTTACTAATGAGGTGGGTCATGTAGAAATCTTTCCGTACAACGGATGCAATATAGTTGTCAAACATCAGTTTGCTATCAACCTGGGTTCCCAAGTCCCTCACAAGTGATTTGTGTGCTTATATCAGTGTGATAATTTGTGAGGTCGTCATTCTCCTTAAAAGGGATGATGATGCATTTTTTGGCATTCAGTTTGAGACCATGTTTCTAGCACCAGTCATTTGTTTGGGTGAACCCCTCTTGGAGGATGTCCACATCACTAGAGGAATTGATGACAGCACCCAGCTTGCAGCCATCTGCAAACTTGGTCAGCAATAGCCCACTAGATTTGGCCTGCACCTCTTAGAAGTATATTCCAAACAGCAGAGGCCCCAAGACCAATCCCTGGGGTACACCACTTGTTAAGGGTCTACTACTTGAGGTGGCTTCCCCTATTTTGACTAGGTGGGTTCTGTCAGTGAGCCAGTTTTGCTACCCATCTGGTAACATATGAAATGATGCCTGGTTGAGAGAGTTTATCTATTATACCTGAGTGAGGAGTAGTGTCGAAGGCCTTGGCCAGATCAAGGTAGGTGGTGTGCTCACCTTCTTCCCCTCGTCTGTGGCCTTAGTGACTGTCTCAAAGAAGTCAACCAGATTTAATAGGCATGACTTCCTTTTGACAAAACCAAACAAACTGTGTGGGATCGAGTGTCTGGAAGTTGCCAATGTCTTTGTTAATGAGATCCATGATAATCCACTCCATGGCCTTGCAGGTCAGGCTAGTTAGGCTGATGGATCTATAATTTCCTGTATCGGTGGACACTCCACCTTTGTGCAAAGGGATGACAGTAGTCCTCCACTCAGCTAGGATGAAGCCGGTACGCAAGCTTTGGTTGAATAGCATGCCTAATGGTGCTGTAAGTTCATGCCTGAGTTCATGTAGGATGCAGCTTGAGATGTTATGGGGTCCCATGGAGGCTGTATTTTCTGGCTTTGAAGAGGGCAGTGATGACTTGCTCTTTAGAGATAAAGGGAGGGGGCCGGTACTGGGGATGGTCCTGTTTTACTGATGGAGGGGACAGAGGAGTTAAGTTTTCACTGAACCTGTTTGCCAGCAGGTTGGCTATATCTACAGGGTTTGTGTATGTGGTGTCCTTGACCACCAGTTCTGAGCAGATCTGGGTGCTTCCCTTGAGACTACATACATATGTGAAGAGAAATCCTCTAATGTCTTTAGTAGATGTGGCCAGTTTGGACTCGAAGTTTGCTTTGGAAGATTTCACTAGTGTTCTTATTTGCTTGTTCAGGCTAAGGAGAGATTGCTTCCAATTAGACACCTGCTACTTTTTGGTCCTGGACAGCAATTTCTTTCCTTTTATTATAGAGTTTATTTGATGTTTATGTCCACCAGACAGGTTTACTCTTTCTTGAGGAAGATGATTTCATCCTGTCTGGTATTTCTGATTCCATGCAGCTATATAAATGCTCATATAGTACTTTTGTGCAAGTTTGGACATGTGCCAGTTTCTGTGGAGGGGGAGGGGGCTGTGAAGCTGTTTATACCTTCCCTCAGGAGGTTGTAATCAGCTTTGGAGAAGTTTTTTGTTTGACCCTAGCTGGGGGGGGGGGGGGGGGTTGTAGAGAGGGTGACTTCGAAAGTGACTGCTTTGCGATCGGATCTTACCAGGGATGATGACACTGTAGGGATGCTGCAGTGGTTAATCATGTTGGTTAATACCAAGTCCAGGATAGTTTCATCTCTTGTGTGGATGTCAACCAACTGGTCCAAGGCATTTGCGTTGTCGAAATCAAGGCATTTCTGGGCATTTGTGTTTTGGCATGAGTATTTTTTCCAGTCTATGGTTGAATAGTTAGTCGCCGAGGATCGGGGTAAAGGTTGAATCTTGATAGATTCGAAGAGGTCCAGATAGGTGGAGTGGGCATCTTGAGTCAGAGTTGTAGGCATGTAGAACTAGCTATGATTTGAATAGGTGTCTTGTCAATTGTTAGCTGCACCTGGAGTATTTCCTGTGCATCATACTGTTTGACCAGCCTAGAGGTGTGTATGTCTTTTATATATATTGCACCTCCCCCTCATTTTGTTTTGCTGTCACGGCTTGTGGTCTGAATGAATGATAGGATGAATAACCTAGGATGGCTGGGGTGCTCTCCACAGCTTTGAACCAGGTTTATGTGACTGCACAAATGTTGGCTTCTTCCAGGCTTAAGAATACTTGCAATAAGTGCAGTTTCATGTTTAGACTCCTAGCATTTAGCATAACTTTTAATTTACGTTTTGATGAAATTTTCATGTTGATAGTTTTGACCTCATGGCATTGCCTGAAAAAAAAAGGTACTATGGGGAGGCAAGAGCCTTTGCCAGGAGCCTGAAGCCCAAGGGAGACAGATGCATGCCATCTCTGGCAAAGCATTGTGGCTTGTCAATCATGTCACCCCAGGCTGTCAGGAAATGCAAATCCTTACATTGCCCTGCTCATAAATTTCCAGCTGACTGTTGACTGCTCTCTCTGCTTGAAAACTCATCAACAACAGCAGTATTTCTTACATTCTTCTCTCTGGATCATCATTCTGTTGTTGTTGCAAATAGTAAAATGCAACGACAACTGAAACTAAAAATACTGCGAGAACGCCAATAAGTGCCTCTACCAATAAAGGAATAAACGCGATAACCAAACTGTGTATCAATCGCGTTTTAATATAATATAATGTAATATAACATAAAATAACAAAACGGACAACTCCAAACTAACAGACAAACTGATGGTAAAAAGGACAGACTGGTGGAAAAAGAACAAGCAAACAAACAAGCTAGTTAAGCGCTTTCACCCACAAAACTGGGCTTCATCAGAACTGGCTTTCAGTTATTACATCACCAAATTTAAGCCTTTTTTGGCGCCAAAAGGAAGTTACAAATTTAAAGTGATATGCACACTACACTAAGAGGTATTTCATAGTCATAAACCACCTATCAACCATGCTAGTACAAAACACATATAAATAAATAAAACACATCAAATACAAAAATAAGTGCAGAAATAACTAAACCTGCTAAATGCATCTGGCTGATATTCAGATGCCAAAGATGCAATAAATTGAAAGCTGTGAAATGAATAAAGTTAATATATATTTTATGCCAACTATAACATAAAATACGTAAATGCATTCAGTACATACTATAACACACAATATAAAATATAACTCAAAATGTAGCATGTACTGAGCGATGCTGGACACAATAATATTACACTGTAATATAAAGAAGAATGCGTAAAACTGCGTAAAAATTGCATAAAAAATTCCATGAAAATTAATACATTAAAAAATGTGAAATAGGGGCAAAAACTGATGTACTAATTACTGAAAAAATTTTTTTTTTAATTTTTTAAAATTTTTTGAAAAAAATGTTTTAAAAAAATAATAATGCAAATTTTTTATGCGATAAAAACTAGATGAGATAGTGAATTTTACATAATCTCCAGAAATGGTTTTACTGAAATGTATTCATTCAGTCCTGGGGGAGTTGTGGCGTCTAACAAAATTTGCCACTTCGCTTCCTTATATTTCAATAAACCCTTACAATCTCCTCCTTTAGGGTCTGCCTTTATAACTTCTAAAATAATAAATTTAAATATATGGTCAGACCCTTCCCTATCAATATGTCTATAAAGAGCATTATTATTATCTTTAGTCCTTATACAGTATAAATGGTCGTATATCCTTTTCCTAAAATTTCTCTGTTTTTCCTATATAAAAACCAGAGCATTTTTGACATTTACTTAGGTAAACAACCATTTTACTGTTACAGTTGCCCGCCTTGCTTGTGATTCTACTCCTATGTACATTATCTAGCTGTAAATGTCTTTCTTCCAAAATATGTTTACATTGATTGCAAGACCCACATTTTCTAGTCCCAATAAAAGTACTCAGTCCACTAGTTTTATTAGTTGATGTTATAATTCTTTAGTTCCACTAACTGTTTGATATTCATCCCCATTCTATAAATAAAATTGGGTCCATTACAAACTATTTTGGACAAGTGGGTATCATCAGCTAGAATGTACCAAAATTGCTTATAATTTTCTTAATATGGTCAGTGGCCAAATTAAACTGTACAATACATGCTCTATTAAATCTTTCAGGGTTTAAAATTGTGTCTTTTACTGGAAGTACATTCCCCTCTTGTAAATCACACATAGACTGACAACCTAATAAAGGTTTGTACCTAATATTTCTAAAATGCATTATATAAGTAATTACGTCTTCCAACATACTGATAGGATATCCTCTTTGTATGAATAAATCTTTTATATATTCCAATTCCACTTTTAAATGTTCATCACCTGATGTCATTCGAGCTGCCCTAACGCGCATTGTCCCTTGAAAATATTTTTCTTTAATTTTTCTGGGTGGCAGCTGGTGTATTCTAAATAGTTGTTGGAAAAATTATTTTTTCTATATATAATAGAATTTAATTTTTGGTCTTGATATGATATCAAAGTGTCCAGGTATGGTACTCCAGTTTTATTAACCGAATGCGTAAATTTTAAATATTCACTACTACTATTTAAAAAAATTAAAAAATAATTGTAATCTATTCTCATCGGCCTCCCATAAAATATAAATATCGTCCAAAAAAACATGAGTCATACGAAATGTATTGAAAAAATTCACTGTTGAACAAAACAGTTGCTTCCCAATGAAGCATCACTAGATTAGCGTAAATGGGGGCGCACGCTGCTCCCATCACGACCCCTCTAATTTGCTTAAAATATTCACCTTCAAAAAATATAAAGTTATTGTCTAATACAATAGCCACCATCTCTTCTAATAAGCAGGTGTCATCCCATGTCATATTTGCATGTTTCCTTATACTACTGGTGAATGCTTCTAACCCTTTTTCCTTGGGTGTACAAGAAAATAAATCAATTACATCTATGGTCAAAAAATAAATATTGTCAAAATTCCTTTTTACTGGATATTTTTTTAAAAACATCCAAGAATCCTTGACCATATGTGGAATTTTTTCATACAAAAATTTTAGTTTGGTATCTATATATTTCCCCATCGGGAAAGTCTTGGATTTACTTCCTGAAACAATCGGTCTCAAGGGGGGGGTCCACTACATCCTTGTGTACCTTAGGAATACCTATGAGAGTAGCAAGTTTAGGGGACTTGACTTTTAAATATTCATATGTTTCTTTGGCTATTCGTCCTTCAATGTAATATTCCTCAATATAGGAATCTATCCTAAAGTATGCTATATTCAACTCGTTCAAGGGAATAGAAAGGTAATTACTAGAATAGTGAAGGATGTCATAGATTTTCTTGGTATATTGGATATTGTCATATAGGACAACTCCACCCCCTTTATCGGGTTTCATTACTCTGATATTATGATTCTCTCTGATATTCAAAGGTCAAATTATTGATAGTAGTTATTTGTTTCAACGTTTTAGTTTCTCTATATAATTCGCTAATTGTAATTTTTTCATATAATTCCACTTTGGGATGGGCCAGGGGTGTGAATGAACTTGTTTTCTTTAACTGTGTGCTAGCATCTGTGTGAAACTCAAATAAATCAGTACCTGCTTTTAGATAGTAAACACAAATACTATGTCTTGGTTTAAAATTAAAATGGGTCTATATGAAGCTGGGACTTACAGGTCTTTTCCCCTCTTTGGGTAATACAACAACCACAGCTTTCTTCCAAGATTCTGGTGCTTCCCCTCTTTTTAAAATACTAATACTATTAAGATCTTCCATATCTTTATCACTTTTTCCCTTCTAACTTCCAGACTTCCATAGCAATGCAGTCTGTTCCTGAAGAGTTCCCCGCAGATTGATTACACATGTTTTTTATCTCACATCCTCCTATCCTGTTAGTTGTTGAGCCTCATCTTCCTGTAACCTTGGCATAATTAAGTCTTCCATAAATATTATCATTTGTGCTTTTTATTGATTTCCACATTCTTCTTTTTTTATATAGTTTTTATAAAATTTTCGAAATATTTCTAGTACCTCTGTAGGATGTCAGGCAGCATAAGCCTAAGTTTGGTGACTACCCTTTCTCCTTTCTGTTGCCTAAGTTATGCTAAAAGATTGTGTGCTTTGCATTTATCAAAAAATAGTTGCTTTAACAGCAGTCTTTCTAATCTCATGCATATTATCCATTTACTCCATTTTTTTCTCTTTAGCTGTCTGTAGTTTGACTTTTATTACTGTGAGATTTTCCTTATTCCACAAAACTAACGTTTGTCAGTCCCGTTAGTTTAATCCTATTACTTCTTAACAGTAGCTCTTTCACTGTGATTCCTACTTTAAACTCCATTTTATCCCACCCAATAGCTGTTCCTTCTAAAGAAATTGATATCTTCCCTACTAACTCTTGAGTATTCTCCACTACCCATTCCTGTTCTTCTCTGTAACAGGTAGGTGGGAAAACACCATTGTCTCATTTTTATTTCATTACCCTGCATTTTTCTATCCTATTATCAGTGCATGATCTAAAACAATTATTGAATGTGTGTTAAAGCTTTCAATTAAGTGCACATGCTCCTGTGGAATATAATTTTTATCCAGTCTAGCCTAGTTATTTTATCTTGGGGAATACTGTAAGTTTTGTCTGAGTTCATACTGCTGAATTCATGTGTTCCATACCAAATATTTTCATAAATTTCTTCAGAAATCTACTCTTTCTTGTTCTGTTTTAACTTCTTAGTCACCCTGATACACCCTCACTATTTGCAAAGCAGGTTGCAGTCCCACCTTTAAGCAGTATTCTGTGCTGAAAGCTTATTATTTCTCCCAAAGTTTTCTTAAGCTCCATAGTAGCAGTTTTTGGTGGATGATAAAATATATATCAGCGTAATCCTCTGCCCCTTCCAATAACCTGTTACTACCACAAATCTTTCATTATTGTCTTTTTTCCCCTGTTCTGTCACTATTGGAGCCCCTTTTATCCTGAGTTTCTTGAGACATTTCTTATATCTGCTTAAGAATGTACCCTTGTTATTGTTTTGTACATGCACAGCAGTTAGCCCTTACAACCAAGTATAAGCCTTGTTGCTAAAACTAGGTAAGACATTGCTTTCTGTTTTTTAGGGAGGCTGTTTAAAGCAGTTGCCAGTTTATATCTCCTAACACCATCCACTGAAACTGGATGGAACAAAATCACCTATTCCTTATTTTGAAGCTAAAGTCTCAGTGTCTTGCTTCTGAAGCAAGAGACTATAACTAAGGACATTCATGTTAACTTGAATATAGCTATTCCCGTCAAAAAGCCCTGACTGTGACCTAGATAACTCAATTTCAGATTGTGGCTCAGAAACCTGCTGGAATTTGCATGGGTGAGACTAGGAATGATTGGCCTCATCATGCTAACCTTATCTTTGGGGAAGGGAAGGGAATGCAGTCAAAGTGAGACACACACGCACACACACACTCTCTACACAATAGAAGTATTATAGTATTTAGTCAGCACTCCCTTTTTCCCTCTGACATTGTTAGGTGATTTTGTTAGTAGTTTTGAGTTGTTAGTCTTTACTGAAGACTGGGCATCACGCAGGGGTAGGGCCAGCTTATCACATCACATCACTCGTTGGCTTGACTGCCGTGTAAAGACTTATCGCAGGCCAGACATTTGGATGTCATTGATGTTGCACAAGGTAGGTAGGGCTTAGAGAAAAAAAAAAACAATCCTCCTCAGGGATGATGGCTCCACTTGCAGTCACAATGCATGTAAAGTTGACCTTTGCCCCCAGAGAATGAGTGGGTCTTCGGGGTTTTGCCCTAGGTGAGTCAGTAGTTCTGTTTAACGGCCAGAGGGTATGCTCAAGGGCTCTCCAACTTCTGTCAGATCATGTGTGATTCATTCTGTTTTGCATAAATGCAAGATCTACATAAAAATATTTTAAGTAAGGACAATAATGCCCTTGTAGCCTCCCAATATACCAAAACAGTTGTTCCCAGAGTTAAGTGTACAGGGTGTGCTTAAAAATATCTAAACTAGTGCTTGCTTTAATGTAATTTGGTAGTCTATTCCTTGCATCAGCTACTCTGTCTGAGAACCAATTAGTACACGTTTCATTCCTATAGAATCTTCTGCATTGGTTGTATGGTGATTCTCTTCTACTTTTTGATGACCCCAAACATTGCCAGAGGTAAATGCTTTATAGACCTGAATAGGTATCATCTTAAATATCAGTAAGAAACACTGTACAAGTTCAGATGTTTTAGTGTTACCATGATAACTTAAATTTTCACATCCATGGATGCCCTTGGTACATTTCTATTGTACTCTTTCCCCTTTAGTTATGCTTGTTTTCTCATAAGGTTTCCATATTGTTATTCCATACTCAAGTTTAGGTCAAATGTAACTAACAAACAATGACTTCCTAGAGTTTATAAATCTTTTTATACAGCCTTATAGTTCTATAACTGTCCTTGACCAGTTTGCTGATATGTTTAGAAAAACTCAAAGCTAGATCTACCCGTATACTCAGGTCCTTAAATGAATCTACAGTCTCAATCACTGTGTGCTGTATTAAGTGTTCGCCTTTCGGTTTGTCTTCCAAATCTTGTAAGCTTAGTTTTTTTATGTATTTATCCGCATATTATTCTCCTGTGCCCAAATGTTCAATTTAGCCAAGTACTTTTACATGTATCACAGAGAGGAGGGCGTGTTTGCAATCAGTTTACCCATTTTCAAGTCATCAGCATGTAGACTGTAGAGCACCTCAGATGAAAAATATAAATCGGAAAGATACAATCTAAACAAGTATGCACCTAAGATAGAGCCTTGTGAAACACCCTGACTGTTACCTCAAACTTCTGTATAATACTTGTCATGTCCTTTTTGTAAATCATGCAGCTATCCATCTTATCAAGAGTACATCAATACCTAGTTGTTCTGATTTACTGATCAGTTCTTTGTGTATGACCCTGTCAAATGCTGAAGCTAAATCTGTATAAATTACATCACAGCACAATTTTCATTCATAGCTGTTATTATATTGTTAAAGAACATCATGTTACCAGTGGTAACAGATGTATTTTCAAAATGTGCGTGATGATTTATGGTTTCAAGTCCTACCCTTTCCAATGCTGACAATAATTTATCCAATAGAACCTTTCATTATTTCTCCACAATTTGAAAGTAAACTTATCGGTCTGTATGACTCCAGGTCTTTCCTACTTACCTTTCCCTTAAAGACAAGTATAACAAATTCATGCCTTTAGTCAGGAGGAATTTCTCCATATTTATACAGCCTAGTAAATAACCAATGTAGTGGCACTTGACAGTTCATGCCGAAATGTTCTCAGATCATTATTACTAATTCTGTCTCCTTCCTGTGCTTTGTTTGGATTCAGTTTACGTAGTTCTTTTTCAATATAATCTAATTTGATTTCAGTATCTGAGGTCACCGGGATGTTACTAGGACAATTTATCACCCCAGTTGTGGAGACAAACTGCAGTGAGTAAAATTTTATAAATATATCTATAATATGTTGTGTCTGAGAAAAAATTTAGAATAAACACAGTTTGTCAATTTGTATGTCTTTACTTCTGCTATGTCAAGTTTATCTATAAAATGGTTTCCTATTTTCTCAATATCTTTTTCTTCAAATATTTCGTAATATTGTCTCACACTATGTTTAAATTTGTCTGTCCAGTTTATTTCTGTTTTCAAATTTATAGTTTTATTTTATTTATTTATTTAACATTTGCTAACCGGGAAAGTCCGACTTGGAACGAAGCCAATTTTTAGCGGAGGCCCGGGGAGAAATGCTCCAGATGCATGTTTTTGTAATGTGGGAGGAAACCGGAGCACCCGGAGGAAACCCACACGAACGCAGGGAGGACATGCAGACTCCACACAGCAAGGCACCCCAGCCAAGAATCGAACTGGAGAACCTATTACTGTGAGGCGACAACACTACCGCTGCACCACTGCGCCGTCCAAAGTTCATGCTCTTTTCCATTTCTTATATTTTTTGTCTCTCACATTAATCAAGTATATTGTTCTTATGACAATATATCCTCCTAATGTAGTGTGCCTAGATCCTGATGTTAATTGTTTACATTCGAACAATTTCTTTTTCAAAACTTTACATATTCCCTCTGCATTTTTTCCACTGAATGGATCACTTCAGTTAGTTTTATGTAGTGACTGTTTTGCTTTCATATAATCTGTTATTAATCTTCTGTGTATTGGTTTAGATTTGCATTTGGCAGAATTATCAAGCAAGAAACTAATATTTATAACCCCATGATCACTGCCCATCACTGGTGGTAAAACTTGACACGAAGCAACAGTAATTACTATAGGAACACAAACAATGTGTTGCATGTTTCTTTCCCTGGTAGGCTTTTTTTTACAGTCTGAAGCAATTGTTGATGTCCTTCTATTCTCATGTTGCAGTATTCTAAACATGAGTAATCCTCCGTCTGAGGCGACCTGAACATTCTGGCCCATATACAAAAGCTTAGCCTGGCTGCTGTATGGTGTGTGGGATGTCACACGTAGGTACCATAAACTGTGGGCCATAAATGTGATGTCCGCACGCACAGACCTCAGAATTTCTCTGCTGCCATCGAAACTCAGCTCCCTCGTTCTGCTGCATGCCGGTGTCTTCAAAAAGATAAGTACCCCATTGGGGAACATTTCTATTCTGGTTGCTGTTTTTTTTTTTTGTTCTTTCCTTAAGCTGATTCTGTCCATGTCTTTGAAGGGAGAATGTAAGTGTGGACATCAAATCCTGCACAGACAGCCACAACCTCTTTCTCTTTTGTTTAGGGCCTTCCCACGACTACAAAGTGTGTTCCATTTGCCAGTTGTTTGTCCCTAAAACTCTGTACAGCCATCTCGCATCCCTAAACTTATCTGTGGAAAACCATCTTAAACAACTTGCTTTGGGTATGGAAGTGATGCCTACCTTATCATCCGAACTGCTGAGAAAAAAGGCCAAAGTAGCAAGGCTGAAAAAAGTGCCTGCACCTCTGCACTCGGATGTCCGGCCAGCCACCGATCTAGGGGCTGAGGTACGTCCGATGGCTTTAGTGACTTCGGCGGGTACCATTTTGGATGCCACCCTAGTTTCTCCAGCCTGCACTTCTGTGGAGATATCAGCAACATGGGCTTCTGATGCTGCCCACATTTAGGACTTCTGCCTCATCTTCTTCAGGATGTGTTTCACTGTTGCAGTCATTACATTTCGGTAATCTGCTTGCAGGTTGCCCTCAGTCGGCCTGATTAACAAAGTCTTGGGTCCTGCGTCGTTTGCAGTCCCTTCTTCCATGACGTCAGGTCATCAGGGGTATAAAACATGCAGCCGACGCCATTTCATCAGTCTTTCTTGCCGTGCAGTGCCCGAAGCAGAAACAATTCGCAAGTGCCGGTTGGCCGACTCCTGAAATTTTCGTTTTCAAGTTTCAGAACTGAAGTCTTCAACTAAAAGCTAAGTACCCCGATCAGGAAAATTTTTCTTGCTCCTTACTGATGTCAGTAAAAGTTAATAATTGCATTACTTGTGGAAAGCAAATACCTCATAAAGATTTTAATTCGTACTGTATTCCTTGCCTAGGCCCTGACCACGACGTACCTTGCTGTCAGTTTTTTGTGCTTTATTTAATCAGCGCACTATACGTCGTCGGTATATTTTTGCCTCTAAATACTTCGGTTCTCGGTTTAATTATCCAGAAATGTTATAAGTTAGCCATCCTACTAACGGGATTCCGAAAAAACACAAAGATAGACAGAGACAGGCCGCAGAGGTCCAAAACTGCCGACAACGCTTCTTCTAAGCCAGTTCGCCGGTACTCAATGAGGTGCTTTCGCAGCTCCTGATACCCGATACTTCTTATTTGCAGGCCTCTACTGAGACCCATTCGGAGTCTGGTATGCCACAAGATACTTCAACTATGGAACCCGCTGATGTCTCTACCCTGGATGGGTCCGGAGCTGTTGTGCAGGTACCAGCTTCTGAGGGCGTATTCAGGCCTACGGACTTGCATATTAAAACGATGCCTCCTTCATTACTAAGGCCTAAATCTCGATCCATGTCTAAAAAAACGACGCCCAGGCCGCATGCTCAGGCCTCTATGCCTAAAAAACAAATGATAAAAATGGCTGAAGATCTAATAACTCTAGTCAGGGGTAGCCAATCCCACCCCCCCTTCTAAGAGGCCTAGGGCTGAGCTTGACTATGAATCTTCTGGTAAGGATTTTGTTTTTTCTGACTCTTCTGATGACCTGCATTTGTCCTTACCTACTTATGAGGATTCTGATGCAGAGGACTCTATTCCCGCTGCTGCCCCTCCTGAGGATTTTTCTTTTGGGTAAACCTTACGGGAGCATTTTCACTGGGAAAGCCAGGAATTTTCTGATTCAAAAAAGAGGCTTAGGGATTTCCTTCTACCTCAGCATAGGCCTTTGGCTATTCCTCCTGTATTAGACATTGTTGATGGTGCTTTCTCAGAATCCAGTTTGGCCCCTGATTCCCTGCCTCCTGCTCCCAGTAAACCTGACAGATACTACAGGGTCTCTGAGTCCCACAAGTTCCTTTTCAAAAATTTTATTGCAGATCCAGAGACTGTTTCACAGGGGCCCAAGGGCATTAAGCTTCTACTGCTAAAAATCCTACCCCTTCTGATAGAGACTCCAGGGTGCTGGATAAATGGGGTAAAAAGGTTTACACTTCAGCAACCTTGGCCATTAGAGCTTTAAACTGCCAATTTCATATGATAAAATATCAGCAACATGCTATTGGACTGCTTAAACAGAAAATTATGTTGATTCCTGACTGTGTGGAAAATAAAGACTTACAGGACTTAATGCATTCTGCTGAACAAGTTGGAAAACATACTTTGCAATGTGGTTTTGATTATTTAGAGGCCTCTTGGCAGGGCTGCTGTTACTGGGTCTGTGCTTGGAAGGCATGCTTGGCTTAAGGAGCAATCTTTGCTTGATCATGTTAAAGCTAAATTGTTGGATGCTCCTTTAAATCAGGACCGCCTGTTTGACAACAAGACTGAAGACGTTCTTAAAAAGATGGAGGATAAAGCTAAATCTATATAAACTGTTAAAGATTTTTTTACAAGTTCAGCCTCCTAGATTTAGTAGGCACTGGCCCTCTAAGAATTGGTCCTTTCCAGCCCCTTCCAAGTCTTCTCAAGTCAAACCCAGACACAGCAAAAAACCCAGGTTTCAGTCCCAGGGGACTCACAGAATTAAGCAGTGGGGGGCCTCCACTTCCAAGTCTGGGAATAGCAAGACTCCCCCCTATAGTAAACAGTCTCAATTACTTCCTTTTAAAATTTCCAAGCACTTATCAACTGACTGCCCCTTTGGGGGGAAAGATTGCTCTTCATGCAAAGAACTGGGAACTCATTACCCAGGACAAATGGGTTTTAAATATAGTGTCCCTGGGATGCAGATTTCACTTCCACATATTGCCAACGCCAAATGGGTGGACGGACCTAACCCCAAATCAGTGGGCAGAGCCTCAAAAACAAGTACTTTCTCTCTGAAGCATGGGGGCTATTCAACTGGTCCCAGAAGAGGAAAAGGGACAAGGTTTCTACTTGAGACACTTCCTGGTATCCAGAAAAGACAAATCATGGCATCCTATCGTGGACCTGTCTACTATAAACACCTTTCTGGAGATTCCAAAATTCAAGATGCTGACTCTTCACCAATTACTTCCTATGCTAGTCAAAGACGCCTGGTTGGCAGCACTAGATTTAAAAGAAACATACCTGCACATCCCAATCAGGGAAACTTGCAGAAGATGCCTCCGCTTCAAAGCAGGCTACACGCACTATCAGTTCTCTGCACTGCCCTTTGGCTTATCTACTGCTCCCAGGGTATTCACAAAGTGCCTAACTCCAGTTATTGCATTTTGCAGGCAAAGAAGTATTCAATTATGCCCATACCTGGACGATTGTTTAATTCAGGCAGAAAGCCAGGACACACTTTTAAATCATCTGGCCTTTGTAAAAAGGGTTCTAACTTGTCTGGGCTACACCATAAACGAAAAGAAATCACAACTGGTACCCTTCCTGGGAGCAAGCTTGAATACAACTTTCCAGATGGCTTACCTCACGCCAGAAAAGCAAATTCATTTGACAACCTACTTCAAACAAGTGGCCACAAAAACCCTGCTATATCTGCAAGACAAATACTGCAAGCCTTGGGGTTCATGGCCTCCTGCATTCTTCTAGTTCCATATGCAAGACTGCATATGAGGAAACTACAGTGGTATCTAAAAAGCCTATGGAGTCAACATTCTCACAGTCTGGAAACAATGATTTCTGTCATACCTTGCCTACGCCTAGAGTTCCTTTGGTGGGCAGAGGCCTGCCACCAAAACAAGGGACTACCTTTCACACCACCCCCTGCCGCCCAAACCCTAACAACAGATGCATCAGACTATGCGTGGAGGGCTCATCTGGCAGGGAAGTGCATTCAGGGCAAATGGAACCCAAGTCAAATGCACCTGCATATCAATCAAAAAGAAGTGTTAGCTGTACAGAATGCTCTGACAGCCTTCAAGGACTACATTCTTCCAGGACAACTAATGGTAAAGACGGACAACAACACGGTTATGTGGTACATAAGCAGGGGGGTACACATTCTTACCCCCTCTGCAGACTAACCATGGCATTATGGAACACTGCCTTGATCTGCCAAGTGTACCTACAAGCTCAATTCCTGCCAGGAAAATTAAATACACTGGCAGACGGTCTAAGCAGAAACCTCATGGACCCACATGAGTGGAAGCTGGAACCAAGGATTTTCAGCATGTTGACAAGCGAATGGGGGATCCCAGATATAGACCTGTTTGCCCCCCCCCCCCCCAGAACTACCAGTTGGACAAATTCTGCACAAGGACTCCCCACAAACAAGCCAGAAAGAAAAGTGGATGCTCTGTCCTTCAGCTGGGAAAACCTATCAGTCTATGCCTTCCCCTGCTGCCTCTGCTCTCCAAAGTACTACTAAAATACAAACAGGACAAACCAAGGATGATTTTGATTGCTCCAGACTGGCCGCGCCAACACTGGTACCCCCTCCTGCGCAGTGTGTCATGGTTATCTCCATGACACCTGCCTCAGACTCCTTCCCTGCTGTCTCAGCAGGAAAACCAGATTCTGCACCCTCAACTTAAAAACTCTGAACCTTGCAGCCTGGCTAATTACTTGAACTCTCCCTTACCATCCCTCAGCAAACCTGTGATGGATGTCATTTTAGAGGCAAGGAGGCCTAGTACTAGAAAATCTTGTGCTGAAAAATGGAAAAGATAAAGATTATGTGCCTGGAACCAATCTCAAGAGATGAGCACAGCAGCACCCAATTTACCTCAGATTTTACAATACTTAACTGAGATGCTTCACAAGGGTCTGTCTTTTTCCTCCATTAAAATCCATGCCTCAGCCATTTCAGCTCATTACAACACAGAACCTCCCCTCTTCTCACATCCACTGCTCAAGCAGTTCCTCAGAGGGGCCAAAAATTTGAGACCACCCGGGAGAGCTCCAACCCCAGCCTGGGACCTTAACTTTGTATTGGAGAAACTCACTCTACCTCCTTTCGAGCCAGCTGCTACTGCAGACTTAAAAAATGTCTTTCTTGGAAAACAGCTTTCCTTTTAGCAATCACTTCAGCTAGAAGGGTATCTGAATTACAGACCCTTATGGCAGTGGAGCCTTTCATCATCTTTCATGCGGACAGGGTGTCATTCAGAACCAATCCATCCTTCCTGCCCAAGGTGATATCTAGAGTGGCTCTTAATCAGTCCATTCATTTGCCAACCTTCTTTCGTAATCCACAGAATAAAGCGGAACGGATACTGCATTCCTTGGATGTGCACAGACAACTTAGATTCTACTTGGACAGGATTAAACCTCAAAAAAAAAAAAAAAATCCGAACAACTGCTGGTAGCATTTGCTGCAGTGGCAGAGGGGAAGGCTATTTCAAAATGGATAAGCCGTTGCATTAATTTCTGCTATAAGCACCATGAAAAACCTATCCCCCAGGGGATCAGACCTCACTCCACCAGGGCTGCATCTACTTCTACAGCCTTTCTCAGGGGCATTCCTACCAGGGACATCCTAGAAGCTGCTACCTGGAGTTCTGTACATACTTTCACCAAGCATTATCAGTTGCCAATTTTCTCTAAATCCAGAGCTGGCTTTGCCACTGCAGTCTTGCAGGGCCTTATAGCTGGCCCTAATGCTATCTAAACTCCTCCTCCCTACCATAGCTTTGGGAATCTACCCAAATGTAATGACTGCAAAAGTGAAACACGAAGAACATAGTACAGTTGTGTTCACTTACCACAAATGTAGATGTTTGAGTGTCTTCACTGTTGCAGTCCTGGTTACCCTCCCTCCTGCTCCCTAACTTCTTTTGGCTATACCTCTGCTTTCCTTTACTGTGCTTAAAAGCCATTTTGGTGTATTTGCTTTTCTGTTGGAGGTATACCTTTGTGTTTTTATGTTTAATTGCTTCCCATTAGGGGGGCACCTGACATCTGGGGCATGAAAAACTGATGTAATGGCGTCGGCTGCATGTTTTATACCCCTGACGACCTGACATCATGGAAGAAGGGACAGCAACCGACGCAGGACCCAAGACTTAGTTAATCAGGTCGAATGAGGGCAACCTGCAAGCAGATTACCCAAATGTAATGACTGCAACAGTGAATACACTTGAACATCTACATTTATGGTAAATGTACACAACTGTATTTTCCTTCTCTGGATGGCATCCTGATCAGCTACCATTAGACTGTTGTCCAACTGGGGCATTCAGTTCTGAGGTCTGTGCATGCGGACATCACATTATGGTCCATGGGTTATGGTACCTACGTGTGACCTCCCACGCACCATACAGCAGTCTGGCAAAGCTTTTGTATATGAGCTGGACATTTGTGTTGCCTCAGGCAGAGGATCCCTCATGTTTAGAATACTGCAACATGGAAGAGAAGGACATCTATGGTTATGGTAAGATTTTATGCAACTGCTCTTTCCTGAATATATGCTGTAAGCAGTTTGCTTACTAATGGTGTTGAATCAGTATTATTCCAGTCTTTCTGGTAAATTTTAGTCCCTGGCCAATGTTATATCCCCCCCCACCATGTTTCATGCAGGAAATGTTTGAATTCCTCTAAGTCATCAGCACTTGACTGTGGTGGTCTGTACACTCTAACAATTGTTATATGTTTCAAGGTTGTCTTTATTGTCACAGTTAGACAATCTACAGTATTGGTGTTGTTTTTGAACATGTAATAATTACAGGTCTCAGGCTCATAACAATATTTAATCCCTATCATAACGTCTCCACCTGATGTTTTGTTAGGATATCTATTACTATAAAAACATTTATACCCTGAAAGAACTGGTATTCAGTCATGGTTCTTTAACCATGTTTCACAAACCACATCATTGGCAATATTACTGGGAACATAAATTTCCCAATTGAAAACATGATTAATGCTCCTAGCACTAACAACCATCAGAGAATCGTCCAATGTTGCTATCTGTGAACTGATAAATTTTCACCCTGGCAAAAATCCTGCCTTGTTTTTGTCAAATATTGTAAATTATCTGCCTCAAAAATTATCTTCCCTGATCTTGACAAGTGCACACCATCCTATCTAAACACACGTGCCCAAAATAAGGCTCAGGTGCTGTACACATTTCCATTTTTTTAAATGCGACTTTTTTTTTTCATGTAGGTATTTACCCCCCAAAAATATTTTCATTTACAATGACCTGACTCTCCTTTCTCTAAGTGGTTTGCAAAAAAAATATGTCCTAATGCCTGTATAACAAACTATGCCTTGTAACAGGGCTGTAAGTTCCCTTCTAATAGTAATAGAGTCCTTGTGGATGAGATCATTTGTACCAGCATGAATAGAAACAGATCCATGCTTCCTTACATTAAAGCACTCTAAGGCCTTTCTCACATCCTCTATTTTTGCTCCTGGCAGGCATAACACTCTTTGATGTTCATTGCCTTATCTGAAAATTTAAGTATCAGTTCCTCTAATAATTGAATCTCCAATTACAAGAAAAACTTTTTGATCAGATCTGAAGCACCTTCAGCTTCTAATTCAGTAATGTCTGCTTTGTCAAGTGTTGGAAAGGAATGATAGTCATCACCATTAGTCTTATTAACCCCATATTTATTTATTTATGTACATGGGTTCTATCTGTGAGCCAGTTTGCAACCCACCTAGTGATGTAGGGGTTGATGCCTAGCTTAGTGTGTTTTTCTATGATTCCTGAGTGGGGAATAGTGTCAAAGGCCATGGCCAGATCAAGGTAAGCTGTGTGAACCACCTTGCCTTCATCCACAGCTCTGGTGACAAGTTGACCACGTTGAGAAGGCATGATCTACCCTTCACAAAACCAAACTATGTGGAATCCAGAGTTTGGAGATTCCTTATATCCTTGTTTATTAGGTCCATGATGATGCATTCCATAGCTTTGCATATCAGACTCTCTTCAGGCTAATGGGGCGTTAGTTCCCAGGGTCTGTAGTCGCTCCTCCTTTGTGGAGAGGGATGACAGTAGCAGTGTGCCATTTGGTAGGGACAAGCCAGAGGTGAGGCTGTGATTGAACAGGGCACACAGGTGAGGTGACAGTTCACTCTGTAGTTCATGTAGAACACAGCCAGGGATATGGTCAGGTTCCATAGAAGCTGTATTATTGGCCTTGGTCAGTGCTGTTTTAACCTGTGCAGCAGTAATACTGGGTGCCTGGGAATTTACTGGTATTGTGGCTGGTCCGTTGGGGGGGTAAAGTTGGCACTGAAATTGTCGGCCAGTATATTGGCAATATCTGTTGGCTCAGTATAGGAGGTACCATTGTGCAGTAGCTCAGAGAAAATCTGGGTATTGCCGTGGAGATTCTTTACATAACTGTAGAAGGTCTTATGGTTTTCTTTACCATCTTCTGCAGTTCTGTTTCCATAGCTAGCTTTAGAGGACTTGATGAGGGGGGCTCAACCTTTTGTTGAGGCTGATAAGGGAGCTTTTCCAGTCTTGGGACTTCACCTTATTCCGCATCAGCTTCTTCCTCCTGTTGTAGAGTTTGTTTATGGCAGGGGACCACCAAATTGGCTTCCTTTTTTTGGAGGAAAGCGTCTTGGTTCTGTTGGGTATGGCGAGAGCCATGCATTTGTGTATATGTTCGTACAGTGCATTGGTGTATGATTCGGCAGTCTTGCAACTGCTCTCCATTTGCATGGGTGCCGTGAAGTTAGCCACCTCTGATGTCCTTCAAGGATGCATCTGCAGTCCTAACATATGGATTGTCCTGCCTCAGGCAGCCCTTCGGTCGGCCGGATTCCAAAGTCTGGGTCTGGCCTCGGCTGATGTCGCACTTTACCCGACATCATAGCTGCTTGTTTATAGGGTATAAAGGCATCAGCCGACGCCATTTTCCTCCGTCTTTCTTGCCGCGCGGTGCCCGAAGCAGAAGCTGTTCGCAAGTGCCGGTCAGTCAGATCCAGAGATTTCTACTACCGAAGACTTCTAAAAAGCTAAGTACCCCGTTGGGGACTCTTTCTTGCCTCAGCCGATGTCAGACAAAGTAAATAATTGTTTAACTTGTGGGAAACAAATACCTCATAAGGATTTCCACTCTTACTGCCTTCCTTGCTTAGGCCCAGACCACGACGTATCAGCTTGTCTAGCCTGTGCTTCCTTCAACCGACGGACACTTTGATGTCGGTCGGAGTTTGCAGAGGAGTTTTTTGGTCCCGCTTTTGCATACAAAATGCCATCGGAGACTCTGACTACTCATTTAGCTAAAAAGCGCAAGGAAAAGAACCGACACTCGCGGCCCGCGGTTTCGGCTGAAACCACGGTTAGGCCAACCGCGAGTGTCTCGGTTTTGGCTGAAACCGATCCCCCGGTTCTTCCTTCGGCCGAAAGCATGCCTCCGATAACCGAGGCCTCACAGAGCATGGCTGAATCTGCTACTGAATTTACTGCTACAGAAGCAGGCACCCAGGATTTGTCAGACACTATTCCTTTAGACATATCTACCCCTGCACGTGGGGCTGCTAGACCCCTGCTTCTATGTCTATCAAGGCTTTTGCCAGGGCTAAAGCAGCTAAATCTTCTAAGGCCTTACCTGCTAAAACTCCTTCACATAGGCCTACCTGTAGTTCCCAAATGCTCAGCCTGGCTGAGGATCTCATTTCTTTGATCAGGGGATCACAACCTCACCCAGACAGGGCCTCTCAGCCCCCTCCAGACAAGAGGCCTAGGACTGAACCCCCGGAACCTGTCTCTACAGATTACTCCTCGGATGACTCAGACATTTCAGACCCTCATGAAGGCCCATATTCTCCTTATGAGGATTCTGATGCAGAAGACTCCATTCCTTCTGCTTCTCCTCCTGAAGAATTTTCCTTTGGGGAAACTTTGCATGCTATGAGGGAACATTTTCTATGGCAGGGCCAGGATTTTTCAGATTCAAGGAAAAGGCTTAGGACCTTTTTGCACTTACCACAGCATAGGCCTTTAGCCATTCCGCCAGTACTAACAGTTGTTGATGATGCATATAATGATGCCTGTACTGCCCCTGATTCTCTTCCTCCGGCCCCTGCCAAACCAGACAGATATTACAGGGTCCCGGACACACATTACCATTTGTATAAGGCTCCTGTTGCAGACCCTGAAACCATTTCACAGGGCCCTAAAGGTGTGGCAGCTGCCTCTGCCAAAAACCTCTTCCCTCTGAAAGGGAATCTAGAGCATTAGAGAGATGGGGTAAAAAGGTTTATACTTCTGCTACTCTTTCGGCCAGGGCCTTGAACTGTCAATTTCACATGATTCAGTACCAGGAATTTTTGTTAGAACAGATAAACAAAAAACTGTCTTCTCCTGAACCTTTAGATCGCAAGTCCCTTCAGGATTTGGTACATAACTCTCAGCAGGTCAGTAACCATTCCTTAAAATGTGGCTATGATGCACTGGAGGCTTCCTTTAGATCATCTATGACTGGAACAGTGATTCGAAGGCATGCCTGGTTAAAAGAACAATCCTTACCAGACCATGTTAAGTCAAAACTCCTAGATGCTCCCATGGAGAAACAAAGTTTGTTTGGCTCCCCTGCACAGGAGGTTCTAAAGAAGGTGGAAGAAAAAGCAAAATCTGTCTAAGCAGTCAAGGATTTCTTACAGGTCCAACCTCCGAGGTTTAGCCGAAATTGGCCTTCGAAGAATTGGTCCTTTCCAGACAACTCCAGAGCGCAGAGAGGCAGAAATAGACGCCCCAGAGGCAGAGGTCAATCTAGGGGTGCCTACAGGGGGCGTCAGTGACAACCTACCAACCAGAGAAATACTGCCACAGATTCAACTACAACCACTTCCACAGGGCAGACACAATGACTTGGCTCTGGTTCCGCCTACCAAGGAACAACTGGAAGCACCCTTGGGCGGAAAGCTAGCCTTATTCTCCAACAACTGGCATTACATTACAGGAGACAAATGGACTTTACAAACAATAGACAAGGGCTACAGGTTTCACTTCCACACTCTACCAAAAAAGAGAGGAATGCCAAACCTACCACCAAGCCAAAAAACAGACGCTCTAAGACAAGTCAACAACTTACTAAGGATGAGAGCTATAGAAGAGGTACCACCTATGCAACAAGGCCAAGGATTTTACTCCAGGCTTTTCCTTGTACCAAGAAAAGAAAATCAATGGAGACCTATTCTAGACTTGTCCGCACTGAACACATACCTCATTGTTCCAAAATTCAAAATGCTGACCCTCCAGCAGCTTCTTCCCATGCTGGGCAAGGAGTCTTGGCTGGTGACTCTAGATCTCAAGGAGGCATACCTGCACGTCCCTATACGACCAGATTGCAGAAGACACCTCAGATTTCTTGCAGGATCAGAGCATTATCAATTCTCAGCATTGCCTTTTGGCTTATCTACTGCGCCCAGAGTATTCACAAAATGCCTGGCATCAGTAATTGCTCATTGCAGGCTTCAGGGAATTCAAATTTACCCATACCTGGACGATTGCCTAATACAAGCGGACAACAAGGCAAAATTAACAAAAGATTTGGAAATTGTCATACAACTGTTGCAAGCCTTGGGATACACAGTCAACATGCAAAAGTCAAGGCTAGTACCATCCCAAAGGATAACATTCTTGGGTGCAGAACTGGATACATCAAGTCAGATGGCTTTTCTCACAGAAGAAAAACAAAAGCAACTACCAGCCTACTTCATGACATTAACAACACAAACTCGGCTTACTGCAAGGAAAATCCTGTAAGCCCTGGGCTACATGGCATCATGGATAATACTGGTTCCACATGCCAGGCTGCATATGAGAAAGCTACAATGGTACCTAAGGAATGTATGGTCTCAACACAAGCACAGTCTAGAAGCCCAGATTCCAATAATTCCATGCCTGAAGCAAGAATTCCTGTGGTGGGCTCAGGCCTGTCAGTGGAACAGAGGCTTGCCCTTCCACAAACCTCATCCAAGCCAGACCATCACCACGGACGCCTCAGACCTAGGATGGGGGGCACACATGGTGGACAAGTGTATTTAAGGCCTATGGACCCAAGACCAGCTGAATCTACACATAAATCTAAAGGAAATGCTGGCAGTGAAACATGCGATCAAGGCATTCAGACCACTCCTTCAACAGGGTCATCTACTGATAAGGACCGACAATACCACAGTCATGTGGTACATCAACAAACAGGGAGGTACACATTCATATCCTCTATGCCGGATGGCGATGGACCTGTGGAATGTGGCCCTGAATCTCAACATTCAACTTCAGGCCAGATTTGTACCAGGAAAAGAAAATTTTCTAGCAGACACCTTAAGCAGAACTACCATAGATGCTCACGAATGGATGCTGCATCCAGATATCTTCAAAACCATAACAAAGAAATGGGGACTACCAGAGATAGACCTGTTCGCCTCCCCACACAACCACCAATTGAAGAAATTCTGCACAAGAGCATACCACCCACTTGCTTGGAGGGTGGACTCCCTTTCCTTCAGCTGGAAAAACCTGACAGCATATGCATTTCCACCTCTTCCCTTGATGTACAAAGTACTACTGAAGATCAGAGAGGATCAGCCAAGGGTAATCCTGATAGCTCCAGACTGGCCGAGGCAACATTGGTACCCGCTACTGAGAAGCATGTCTCGGACACACGCATGGCCTCTACCTCTATGTCCCTTACTTCTAACACAGGACAACTACAAGATCCTACATCCAAACTTGAAAACACTGCAGCTAGCTGCTTGGAATATTGCATAAAACGAAATAACCCAGGTTTATCCCAGAGGGTTAAGGACATTATCCTGGAAGCACGCAGACCTTCCACAAGGAAGACTTATTCAGCCAAGTGGAAAAGATACCTCATTTGGAGTGCAGCAAAGGGAGAAAATGTCTCATTGGTAAAAATAGCACACATCCTGGAATATTTAGCAGAACTGTCCCACAATGGCCTGTCTTACTCCTCCATTAAGATTCATGCATCAGCAATTTCAGCAGAATACAATATGGATCCTCCTGTCTTCTCTCATCCTCTACTCAGGCAGTTCTTGAGAGGAATTAAAAATGTAAAACCTCCAAGGAAACCACCTTTACCTACATGGGATCTCAACTTTGTGCTGGAAAAGTTAACACTTCCTCCTTTTGAACCAGCAGCAACAGCAGAATTACAGTTCTTGTCTTGGAAAACTGCTTTCCTGCTAGCAATCACTTCAGCAAGAAGGGTATCTGAGTTACAGGCATTAATGGCAGTACAACCCTTCCTTATCTTCCATCAGGACAGAGTCGCTCTCAGAACTAACCCTACCTTTATGCCAAAAGTGGTCTCCAGAGTATCATTGAACCAAGCGATTCATTTATCTACATTCTTCCCCAACCCACAGAACAGGGGGGAAAGACTACTACATACCTTGGATGGGCACAGACAATTACGCTACTATCTGGACAGAACTAAGACCAACAGAAAAACTGACCAGCTTCTGGTAGCATATGCAACAGGAATGCAAGGAAAAGCAATTTCAAAACAGACAATCTCAAAATGGATAGGAAATTGCATTCGATTGTGCTACTCTTTTCATGGAAAGACAAGTCCCGAAAATATCAGACCTCATTCCACAAGAGCTACAGCCACCACTACAGCTTTCCTACGAGGAGTGGCTACCAAAGACATTTTAGAAGCTGCTACTTGGAGCTCCGTGCATACATTTGCCAAGCATTATAATCTTCCCTTATATTCTAGATCCCGAGCAGGTTTTGCAACTGCTGTTTTGCAAGGGATCTTAACTACACCATCTTTATCTTAGTGCCTCCTCCACCAGTTTGGCTATGGTATTCTACCCATATGTTAGGACTGCAGATGCATCCTTGAAGGACATAGTACAGTTTTGTACCTACCATAAATGTAGATGTCTGATAGGTATGCATCTGCAGTCAGGATTACCCACCCTCCTTCCTCTCTGTGGTATTCCTAGGGTATTTACCCCTCTTTTAGCTAGCTGGGGGAATCTATTATGGTATATTTGTTTGTATATATGTATATATATATATATATATATATATATATATATATATATATATTCTTATATTGTTTGCTCTCTACTGTTTGGAATTATTTGCATTTATCCAAATTTAGCCTTCCTAGAGGGCACCTGGCATCTGGGGCAAGAAACACTGAGGAAAATGGCGTCGGCTGATGCCTTTATACCCTATAAACAGCAGCTATGACGTCTGGTGAAGTGCGACATCAGCCGAGGCCAGACCCAGACTTTGGAATTCGGCCGACCGAAGGGCTGCCTGAGGCAGGACAACCCATATGTTAGGACTGCAGATGCATACCTATCGGACATCTACATTTATGGTAGGCACAAAACTGTACTTTTTTAGGAGCCCAAAGTTAGCTTTGGAGACGTTTTTCATGGTGGTTACCTTTGTGGGAGGGATGTGGATTTCCAAGGTGATTAGTTTGTAGTCGGATCTAATCAGGGAGGAATTGACTATTGGTGTAGAGCAACAGTCGCCCATGTTAGTAATGTCCAACTCAAGGATGTTGCTACCTCTAGTGGGGATAAGAACGAGCTGGTCCAGGGCATTGGAATTAATGTATTCCCAGAAACGTTGGGCAAGTGTATTGGTACATAAGTAGTTTTCCCAGTTAATGGAGGGGTAGTTGAAGTCACTCACTATGAGAGTGTTAGATTGGTCCCTAATATTTTCCAGGATGCTTAGGAATGTGGAGTGAGTCTTGGGACATGGTTGGGGACCTATAGCAGGCTGCAACCTGAATCGCTGTCTTACCCAATGTTAGTTGCACCTGAAGTATCTCAGATGAGTTATGTTGGGCTACTAGTCTGGAGGTGTGTGCATCTTTTATGAATATGAAAACACCACCGCCTTTGGAGCTTCAGTACAAGTTCAGGGGCCAAAAGGTGTGGAATGAGTTATAGCCTGGTAGTGCAGGGGTGCTTTCTGCTGCCTTGAACCAGGTCTCTGTTACGGCACAAATGTCTATGTTCTTCAATTTAAGGAGTGCTTCCAGCAACTTCATTTTGAGATTTAGACTTCTAGCGTTGAGCAGCATGACCCTCAGATTGCATTTGTTTGTAGCTGTTACGGTGGTAATTTGGTCTTTGGAACACTCCCTAAGAAAGGCACTATAGAGGTGGCAAGAGCCTTGACCAGTATCTGGTAGCCCAGGGGTGACGGATGCAGGCCATCTCTGGCAAAGCATCGAGGTCTGTCAGTCATGTCATCCCAGGCAGACAGATACTGGATCCCCTTAGAATGACGCCAGAAACTTAGCTAATTGTTGAAATCATTCATTTTCTGCTTGTACTGTGGTATCATTCTGGGTGATGGCAGGATGCTGCTCAGGGGTAGGGTCATACCTGCCTGGGCTATATAATCCAAGAGCTCCTCCATGTCTCTTTTCATGTAGTCCAGCGAGGTATGTTTCAGGTCATTCACACCCATATGTACACTGACAGTGTCATATTTGTACCTGTTGTTGAGGGACCTGAGTGCGTGCGTTGTGGCGGATCCTGGCACCTGACAAGCAGCTGACTGTTACTTTCTCCTTATTCAGCCTAGTGAGTGGGACATCAGTGTGCCTCACTATCGAGTCACCTATGACTAGTGTGTTGGGTGTGTTGTTTTGCCTTAGGGTCTTTGGTTGAGTGGCACGCTGTTTAGGAGAGCTGTGTGTCTTGCGATTAGTGATGTTCTTCATTCCACATTGCTGCAGTCCTAACTATTGGGTAGTCCGCTGTCCCAGTCGGCCCGAATACCAAAGTATATGGCTGACGTCGGTCAAGGCGCATTAGTCTGACGTCAGGACGTCAGGGTACTAATGCGCATGACCGACGTCATATCCTCAGTCTTTTTTTGCCGCATGGTCCGATGCAGAAGCAGTTTTGCGAGTGCAGGTTGGCGTTCTGAAATTTTCTGAAGTCGGAGTTTCAGACCGAAACAAAGTTGGCTAAGTACCCCGTTGGGGAATATTTTGGTTTTTTCTTGCCTCAGTATTTAACCGGATGTCAGAAAAAGTGAATAACTGTATTTCTTGTGGGAAACAGATACCTCATAGGGATTACCATACCTTGTGTATACCTTGTTTAGGGCCTGAGCACGACGTTGTTGGATGCCGCTCTTGTGCTAGATTTAACAAACGCACTATTAAGAGAAGGTTAGACTGTGCCAGGTTAGTTTTTGGGAAGCGTTGTAATTATAAAATGCCGTCGGATGCTCCGACGCCCGCTTCGTCCAAAAAGCGCAAGGACAAAGCAGCAAAACCTAGAGTAGAAGAACCGACAGTCCCGGACGTCGGTTCTTTAGAAGGCTCAGTGGAGCCGGAGGTTCTGCCAGGAGTTTCTTTGGAGTCTCAGGGAGAGACTTTACTGTTACAGGATGTGTCCTCTCAGGAGGTAGGCCAGGCTGAAGGGGCTTCTCAGGTGGCTGTTCTTCCCTCTCTCCCTAAGGTGGTTAGAGCCTCCCCTACTGTTTCCAAGGCTTCTTTGAGAGGCAGGCCAGGTTTAACTTCAGTGGGGGTTTCTCCTAGCTCTTCAGGCTCTTTGCCTAAGAAACATATGCTTAAAATGGCAGAGGATTTGATTACTATGATTAGAGGTTCCATGCCCCCTCCTGATAAGAGGCCCAGGATGGATCCTGAGTTTGAGAGTTTTGAGCACTGTTCGGAGGCTTCTGAGTCTTCCGCTGAAGACTTGCAGGAGTATCCTCCTTATTCTGATTCTGATGTGGATGACTCTACTCCTTCAGCATCTCCTCCTGAGGATTTTTCATTTTCAGAGACTCTGCATTCCATGAGGGAGCATTTTAAATGGGAAGGTCAAGATTTTTCTGATTCCAGGAAGAGGCTTAGGGAATTCTTGTTTTTACCCCAGCATAGGCCTTTAGCTATACCTCCTGTTCTGAATGTGGTGGAAGATGTTTTGCAGAGGCTTCTCTGAACCCTGATTCTTTGCCTCCTGCCCCAGTTAAACCGGATAGGTACTATAGGGTGCCTGAAGCTCATAAGTATCTTTTTAAGAGTCCTAGGGCAGACCCTGAAACTGTCTCTCAGGGGCCTAAAGGTGTTAAGGCTTCTGTTGTTAAAAATCCTGTTCCTCCTGATAAAGAGGCAAGGGCTTTGGATAGATGGGGAAAGAAAGTGTATACTTCTTCCACTTTAGCCATGAGGGCGTTGAATTGCCAGTTTCACATGTTAAAATATCAAAATTATCTCCTTTCACAATTGAAGTCTAAGGTGGATGCTCTGGCAGAAGGTATTGAGTGTAAAGAGTTGCAGGATTTAGTTCATGTGTCTGAACAGGTGGGTAAGCATTCCTTGCAATGTGGTTTTGATGCTGTGCAGGCCTCCTCCAGGGTGGCTGCCACTGGTTCTGTTCTTCGTAGGCACGCCTGGTTGAGGGATCAGAATTTAGCTGAGCATGTTAAGACAAGGATTTTGGATGCTCCTTTGCAGTCTGACGTGTTGTTTGGTTCGCCTGTGGAAGCTGTTTTAAAGAAAATGGAGGACAAGGCTAAGTCTATGCAAACTGTTAAAGATTTTTTGCAGGTGCAGCCTCCAAGTTTAGTAGAAATTGGCCTACTAAGGGATGGACATATCCTGCTTATGATTCCCAGTCTAGGGGTAGGTCTAGACGTGGTAGGGGCAGAGCTCAAGGTTCGTTTAGGCCTAGAACAGGGAGTTCACCTGCTCAGACTTCTGGTGAGGGCAGGGGTCAGTCCTTTCAGAACAGACCCAATGACCTGCCTTTTCAGCTGCCAGTGCATTCTCGTCTGGCAGCACCTTTGGGAGGAAGGCTGGCTCTTTTCAAAGAAAATTGGGATTTAATTACCCAAGACAGATGGGTTTTGGATATCATTCACCAAGGTTACAGGTTTTATTTCCATACCTTGCCTCCTTTCAAAGGCATGCCAGACATTCCTCCTCCACAAAGAAAAGAGGCTCACAAGCAAATTTCTCTGTTACTCCAAATAGGGGCCATTCAGCCGGTTCCTGTGCCAGAAAGGGGCCTAGGATTTTACTCTCGCCTGTTCCTAGTACCAAAGAAGGGGAACACGTGGAGACCAATTTTGGATTTATCTATCCTCAACACTTATCTGGACATTCCAAAGTTCAAAATGTTGACGTTACAACAGCTTTTACCTCTGCTGGGCAAAGATCACTGGATGGTAACTTTAGATCTCAAGGAGGCTTACCTTCATGTGCCTATCAGACTAAGTTGCAGGAAGTATCTCTGCGTTTTCGAGCTGGAAATTCTCATTATCAGTTCTCTGCATTGCCCTTTGGCTTACCTACTGCGCCCAGAGTATTCACAAAGGTTCTGGCTCCAGTGATAGCTTACTTCAGGCTAAAAGGAATTCAAATCTATCCTTACTTGGACGACTGCCTGATTCTGGCTCAAGAAAAGGAAGACCTTTACAGCATTTGGAATATGTGATAGCAGTGCTAAGATGCCTAGGGTATTCTGTGAACGAAATAAAGTCCAGTCTAGTACCCTCTCAAGACATGTGCTTTTTGGGTGTGAGACTGAATACAGCAGCCCAGATGGCCTTTTTAACCCCGGACAAACAAAAGAATCTTTCCATTTACTTCCATCAACTATCTCTTCAGTCCAGGCTGACTGCAAGGACAGTCCTTCAAGCCTTAGGGTTCATGGCATCTTGTATTCTGGTGCTTCCCAATGCCAAACTGCATATGAGGAAGCTGCAATGGTATCTCAAAAATGTATGGACACAGCACTGCCAGGATTTGGACACTGTCATTCAAATAATACCTTGCATTCAACAGGAATTTTTGTGGTGGGCTCAGGAATGTCACCTAAACAAGGGACTCTCTGTGACCCGCCAGAGGCGAGTCAGATTCTAACGACAGATGCCTCAGACATTGCTTGGGGAGCTCATCTAAATGGAAAGTGGATACAAGACAAGTGGCCTGCCAGACTACAGCATCTACATATCAACATGAAGGAGATGTTAGCAGTCCAGTTTGCATTAATGGCTTTCAAGGAGTTACTTCTTCCGGCAGGTGTTGATTCTAACAGACAACACAACTGTCATGTGGTACATCAACAAACAAGGGGAACACATTCTTACCCTGTGCAGGCAAGCAATGATTTTATGGGAGACTGCGCTCAGCTTGCAACTAACTCTTCAGGCAAGGTTTCTGCCGGAGCACAGAACTCCTTAGCAGATGTGTTAAGCAGACAAATCATGGATCCCCACGAGTGGAAACTGGATCTTCATGTATTTCAGAAATTGACAGTGTCATGGGGAACTCCAGACATAGATCTGTTCGCTTCTCCACTAAACCACCAGCTGCCAAAGTTTTGCACAAAGAGGTTTCATCACACAGCTTGGAAAGTGGATGCTCTTTCTTTCAGTTGGAAAAATCTTCATGTGTATGCCTTTCCACCTCTGCCTCTTCTTCCAAAGGTGCTCCTAAAGGTCAGACAAGACAAGCCAAGGATGATTTTAATAGCTCCAGATTGGCCTCGGCAACACTGGTACCCACTACTGAGGAGTCTGGTAAGGAAGCCTCCATGGCCTTTACCCTTGATTCCTCACCTGTTGTCTCAGAGAGACGGTCACCTGCTCAATGTCAAGCTTCACTCTCTTCATCTAACAGCCTGGCATATTCTGTTTTGAAACACAGCAGGTCTCAACTTCCTCAACAAGTTTTAAATGTGATTATGGAAGCCAGAAGACCTAGTACAAGGAAAGTGTATGCAGAAAAATGGAAGAGATTTTTATTTTGGAGTGCAGCAAAGAATTTGGAGATTTCTGAGCCTAATTTGAGTGTGGCTCTTCAATATCTTACTGAGTTATTGGACAAAGGTTTGTCTTTCTCTTCCATTAAGATTCATGCTGCAGCAATTTCAGCTCACTATGATTGTGACCCACCATTGTTTTCGCATCCTTTGTTCAAGCAATTTCTTAGAGGGGCAAAGAATATAAGACCCCCACGTAGAGCTCCTACTCCTGCTTGGGATCTCAATTTTGTGTTGGAGAAACTTACTCTACAACCTTTTGAGCCTGCGGCTACTGCTGAATTGAAATACTTGTCATGGAAGACTGCTTTTTTGTTGGCCATTACTTCTGCGAGAAGGGTTTCTGAATTGCAGGCCCTTATGGCGGTTGAGCCTTTTCTGATTTTCCATAAGGATAGAGTATCATTACGTACTGATCCTTCCTTTATGCCCAAGGTAATTTCTAGTGTGGCTTTAAACCAAACTATTCATTTGCCTACTTTTTATGCAGATCCCCAGAATAAGGGGGAAAAGATTTTGCACACTTTAGATGTACACAGGCAGTTGCGTTATTATTTAAGCAGGACTAAGGATTTTAGGCAGTCTCAGCAGTTGTTTGTTTCTTTTGCTTTGAGTTCTCAGGGCAAGCCTGTGTCAAAACAAACTATTTCTAAGTGGATTGGGTTTTGCATTGCATTTTGTTATTCCCATCATGGCAAGGAGATTCCAGCTGGGATTAGGCCTCATTCCACTAGGGCTACTGCCACTTCAACAGCATTTCTAAGGGGTGGCAACTAAGGATATTTTGGAGGCAGCTACTTGGAGTTCAGTGCATACTTTCTCTAAGCATTACCACCTTCCTCTCTACTCTAAATCTAGGGCTGGTTTTGCCACAGCTATTTTGCAAGGCATGTTGACAGCTCCTGCTTCCTTATGATTTGCCAGCCTCCCTTACCTCTGCTTTGGGATTCTACCCAATAGTTAGGACTGCAGCAATGTGGAATGAAGAACATAGTACAGTTTTGTACCTACCATAAATGTAGGTGTTCGAGGATCCACATTGCTGCAGTCCAATTTACCCTCCCTCCTTCCCCTCTTTGTTTAGGGGTGGTTGTGTAGGTGAGGTTGTACTCTTGTAATTTTGTATATATTGTACATATTTTGGGTGCAGGAGTGTTTGGTGTTTCTGGTTTTGGCCTTGTCTTTTTAGGGTCTTCTGACATCTGGGGCAAGAAAAGACTGAGGATATGACGTCGGTCATGCGCATTAGTACCCTGACGTCCTGACGTCAGACTAATGCGCCTTGACCGACGTCAGCCATATACTTTGGTATTCGGGCCGACTGGGACAGCGGACTACCCAATAGTTAGGACTGCAGCAATGTGGATCCTCGAACATCTACATTTATGGTAGGTACAAAACTGTACTTTTTGTTGTGGTGGTTGAGTGCATTTCTGCCTCGGAGGTTTCTGCTGTTTGGGTAGATTTTTATTGAGACCCACCGCGAAGGTGGGTGTGTGGAGTTTGTGTTTTTATGTGAAGGCAGTGCTGGTGTGTGTTCTGGAGGGCTATGTGTTCCATGTAGTGTGGTGCAAGTGTTAACCTTCTCCTCTTGACCACCTATTCCGGTCTTGGGTGGAGAGTCGTGGCTTCCAATTTGGATATATAAGTGCATCTCTCTGAAGTCCGAGTGTTGGGTGGTAAGAGGAGAGGGTTGCCAGTGTACATGAGGCAGTTGCTACATTACCTCAGGAAGCCCAAGTTCACCAGGTTAATAGGAGAATGCACAGGGAACTGACCTTTAGACATGTCTGGAGGGGTGGGCATTAATAATAAGTAGTGGAATTGTTTCCTTGTAGAACGTTTAGTGCTGGTAGTACTTTTGTGTGCTACAGTAATTGCTACAAGAAGTCTTATATAATGCTAGACTAATAAGCTAGTAAAAGTGCAGTAGTGGAGGGAAGTAGCAGATCTAAGGGAAAAATTGAAGAGCAGACTTTGGCACCACTCAGAAGCCTACAAACAGGCCTGGATACAGCAAATCTGTATTTGGACTCGACTAGTTACAGGGAAGGTGGGAAACAAGCGCAAATGCGGGCTTTTAAAACAGAAAGTTGAAAGACATGGAAAAACTGCCAATAAATTACAATTTCTGGGCCAGAAACCACTCCTCTTGTGGTAGATAGGCTACCTCGTGCTTACCACTCCCACTGATAAGCTAAAAGTCATAGACTGAAGAGTTCTGTGTGACATGACTGTTTATCAGAATCTAGAAAGAAAAGATGCCTTTTAAGCAGCATTAAACTGCTGCAAAGAAAAATCAAATTCTGGCTTCTGTATCCTGCTCAACTGAAAGTAAATCTGCCAAGGAGGATCAGTGACATTTTACATACTTGAGGATAAAGAAGGAAAAATCAAACCGGTATTGCAGAATTATCTTGATGATAGTGTGTTTGAGGTATATACCTGAAAAAGGAGCATCTTACAAATGGAAGAAGGCAGCAGCATGAGTAATTTAATCAATTTTTTTAATTTTTCAATATTGAATAGTACAGAAACCAAATTTGCTGTGAGTAAAAAAAGAAGTCAGATGACTGAACAGAAGTGAATTCTCATGTAACTACTTGTTTCTGTTTTTCTGCTGCTTCTATATCTGTTTTTATTCAAGCATCTAAGGTTTTGACCAGGAAATGGCTCTTCGCACAGGTACTAGATTTTGGTGTTTGTATTATCTGAACTTATTTTAAGGAACTGCTTTTCCCCAAAACAACAACTTTATTTGATCACAGCAAATAGATTCAACATCCAGAAATCTGTAAAACATTTAAACAGTATCATCCAAACCAACAGATTGATTAAAACAAATAAAAAAATAATCAGTCCCTCAAAACTGACGAATCCACAATACCAATTTTCTGTAACTGAGGATAGCCAATCATTGAAGATCGATTCCCCTAATTGTATTTTTGTTGGATAGTTCACTTTGTCAGTTTTGTTTGTCAAATAAGTCAATAATGATGACCACTGACAGTGAACTTTGACAGGATGCTTCCCTGCTGCAGTTAATTGTTCCCCAGTTGAATGGATCATCCATCAGCTTACTAATTATCTAACTGAAGAAGAATCTTCAGAGACGTGTTTCTTATTCATGTCTTTTTTAGCCTTTAATTAAAAAAAAAAAAAGAAAACAGAACAGCATCCCATTGGAAATTTGGGAATTTGCCTTCTCTAAAAATAACTGTGGAGTCTACTTCATTGACACATCCCAAAGCTCCAACATTAAGGCTTAAAAGTCAACATTAAACTGATTTTGTTAGGGACATTCCCAAAAGATATGCCTTCAATCCCTGAGTTCATTTCCTAGACATCTGCTGTCTGTTGTTAGATGCATTTGTATTTACCTTGAGGGGATATAAAAATAAATAAGCATTGCTACCCAAAGGAAAGATAGTGTGTCAATGATTTAGCATGTAAGAGGGAATAAGAGTAGCTCCTCTCACCACTACCCATGAAGAAGGCAAGTAAACTAATTTTCCCAAGCAAGCCTAAATTCACTAATGGATCCTGGCTTTCTTTCTTGGAGCCGGATATCACCTATCTGTAAAGTGCCTGTGTTGGGGCTGATCACTAAAGAATTTCAGGATCCAGGCTTACTAATTCATGTCTTTCCTTGCATTATTGTTTAAATGTAACCTCTCGGATACCTTCTTCAACTCCATATAAAGAAACTACCCTGCCTGTTCACTCCATATTCCCTTTCAAATTGCTGTTGCTGTTGCTGCACAGAGTTGATGCCTACAATTAAATATTCTTAATCACAGAGTTTTTTCACCTGTTGATGTAACTGACATCTTAATGGTCCCAGTTTTGAGCCATGAATTTTTCCTTTGTGCAATAGTACTATATTTGACTCAGATACTGATGAAGCTCCCAAACTTTTTCACTGAGAATTTTGTCTTTGTGCAGTAGTCTCTAGTCAGTGTTTTGGACCCAGATCCTGCTGAAGCTCTGCCGCAAGGACCAACTCCCATACTTTTCCACTGAGAATTTTGTCTTTGTACTTGTTGGTCTTTTTGTTTTTTTCTGGTTAGGAGTCGCCACAGCGGAACTCCGGTCCACTAATGATTGGCAGTCTATTTTTATGGTGCCGAGTTGCCAGCCCGACCTTCAACGAAGGCACGCCCATTCACACATGTCTTTCGGAGGCCACTCGACCGTGGGGAGGGCATGCAGACTCCACACAGAAGGCACTCCAGCCGAGAATCGAACAGGAGAACCTCTTGCTGTGAGGCAACAATGCTTCCGCTGTACCACCGCGGATACTTACCGCGCAATGTAAACAAATTTAACTTTAAGAACCTTGCTATGTATTAACATCCTCTAGTCAAGTACATGTCTGCCTGCGCTGGAAATTAGTTTTTAACGTCTCTTAAACCCAACATAAACAACTCAGAAATTACACCTTTTGGCTGTAATATCATCTGTAATGACTGAATAAATAGGAAAAGTGGTAGTATTGCGTTAATATTTCCCAACAACTACCACATTTCCCCCTACAGTAAACCAGTAGCAAAATTCAATTCACCAGAGCTTATAACCTTCCTGAAATTGGTGGTGCTGCGGTAGCGTTGTCCCTCACAGTAAGATGTTGTGCCGTTCGATTCTCAGCTAGAGCGTCTTCTGTGTGGAGGCATGCATGAATGGGCGTACCTTCATTGAAGGCTGGGCATCAGGGCTGGCAAACTCGGCACGTAAAAAATCTACTGCCAATCATTAGCGGACCGGAGTTCCGCCGTGGCGACCCCTAACCGGGAAAAGCCGAAAGAAACAAACAATAAGCAAACATATATTACTGTTTTTTACTTCTCTCTTGGCCGACAGTGCAGCTGTACTGGAAGATATCCTACACTGAATATCCACAACAATTCCACAAAAAATACTACTACTTGGTGATGTGAATGTCATTTGGTTGGACATAAGTTCACTCTAGATGTAGAGGAGTTAGAGTTTATTTGGTTTCACACAGCTAATTAATATCCCCACCCATTACAGCAAGACATCAAATTCCCTTTCAGACCGGATACTAATATTGGAACCCAGCAAATACACCACCTCAGGTACAATGTCTGACTGTCTTAGTGATCAGCACTCAATTTATACAACCAGATGTCTCTCACACATCCACTTAATTAGCATGTTTATAAAACAACATACAACCTTTCCAAATTTAACTCAGAAATGTTCATTACTAACCTGTTATCCATTAACTGGAACTTCCTAAAAATCCTTCCCTTGGGTGATGCTGTAAATGAATTCATTAAAACTTTCCTGAGTATCCGTAATAGCCTTGCACCTCCTAGAAGGAGGAGAATAAAAATGAGTAATGCAGTTTGACTATCCAGAAAGAGTAGAATGCTAATGCAGGGTAAAGAAGCATGGAAAGAATAGCAAAAATATAAAACACCACAGTATTTTGAAAACTTCAGAATGCTTCACAAGCGTACTAAAAAGCAAATTAATGAAAAGAAAAAAATATACTGTAATAGCTTTCAGAATAATAATAAACACAACCCTTAAAAATTCTGGGCAACAGTTAAAGAAATCTTGGACCCCGGCAATAAATTCAATCTTAACCCCTCTCCCAGTAACTTATCACTTGAAACCACAATACAATTTAATTTTTATTTCATAGATTGTATAGCATCTCCCCAACATCTAATCCTAACCCTGGGGCTCAGCAGGCATATATCACCTTTCACCTTCAAACCTGTGCCAACATCATATATAAAATTACTCTCAAACTCAAACTGTACTCTAATACATCTAAGCTGATGTCCTTATAAGTGAATGCCTTAAAATGCTGATAGCATTGGCTACTCTGGCTCAATCCTTACAAATAGGTCAGTCCAGGAATCCCACATTCCCTCTCTCTGGAAAAAGTCACACATTATCCTTCTGCACAAAGGAGATAATTCAACTGACAATGCTAACTTTAGATCTGTGGCAAGCTTATCCTCCTCTCCAGAGTGCTTGAAAAATGTATTCAAAAAAAATTGCTGAACTGTCTCCTGCAGGAAGAACTCCCCCACACAATGTGGCTTCCGCCCTTCCCATAGCACTAACACTGCACTTCTAACCGGTATAGGTACTGACAGTAAAGCTAGAGCTAATGGCAAATTGGTCTCCTCCTTATTTCCAGACTTGTCTAAAGCCTTCGACACAGATGTTCATCGTGCGTACAGCTGCAGTCATAACAGATGGGTTATCCTGCCATCAGGCGGGTCCTCGGTCGCCCGAATTCCAAAGTCTAGGTCCGGCGTCGGTTGTTGTCGCTTCTTCCTTGCCATCAGTGCAGCAGGGGTACAAAAGAGGCAGCCGACGCCATTTTCTTCAGTCTTTCTTGCCGCGCGGTGCCCAAAGCAGAAGCAGTTCGCAAGTGCCGGTCGGCCAGCTCCTGAGATTTACGAAAGTATTTCAGCTGAAGTCTTCTTGAAAGCTAAGTACCCCGTTGGGGAAACTTTTCGTGCCTCAGACCAATGTCAGACAAAGTTAATAATTGCATTTCATGTGGGAAACAAATACCGCATAAGGATTTCCACTCTTGTATACCTAGCTTAGGCCCAGACCACGACGTCTCGGCCTGCCGTTTTTGTGCTAGATTCAACAAACGCACTATTAAGCGTCGGGCGGAGTTCGCCCTTCACTTTTTTGGCAAAAAATTTAATTATATTATGTCGGCGGATACACAGACTCCAGTTTTGAGCAAAAAACGCAAGGATAAGGACCGACATACGAGGTCCGCACCACCTACTGAAACCACGCTAAGGGTTCTCCGGTACTCAGCGAAGCGCCAACACAGCCCCTGAGTACTGATGACGATGCATTACCGGTGTCTTCAGTACCTGAGGTCGCAGGCTACTCAGCCCCCATTCCTACTACAGATACCGACGCCACTCCTGGCGGGGAAACACAGAATTTAGACAGGCCTGCCATTTCTCAAGGGATCTTCAAATTGGTCTCCTCCTTATTTTTAGACTTGTCTAAAGCCTTCGACACAGTTTGTCACAGCAAGCTTTTACTTCAAATGTCCTCATTAGGTGTCTCTCAGCCCATCCTTTTGTAGTTCAAAAGCTACCGATCCAGTAGGTATCAGACAATAAAATGGCACTCCACTCTCTCTCCATACTTCCCAGTCACCACCAATGTACCACAAGGCTCTATCCTTGGTCCCCTCCTCTTTAACATTTTCAACAACACCCTCCACTCAACAGGCCTCCCTAATACAGGACACTGTGACTGCACACCTATTTGCACATATGACAACATGATATAAAAAAAATCCTGTCAGAATAATATCTGTTAAAACTTCTATTGTAACTTCTTTATAAACCTTGTAATTCTTACTGGAGCTTTTCTCCCCGGGCCTCTACTGAAAATGGACATATATCCAGCTAGACTAGCCCGGTCAACAAATGTAAAATAAATAAATAAATATACTTCCAAATAATTACTCAAGAACCTTTAACAGCAACTGAAACAGCTTTGTAAGTTGCAACTCATGCTTAACCCTTAAAAACAAAAACTACTTTTTTTCCCCCAAATCCCTCTCCCATGAAACAAAATGTGAAGTCCTCTCTCTTGATAATACAACCATTGAAGTCACTTCTCATAGCAAATTAAGGATAATAGTGGATGATAATCTTAAAGTTGACTTGCATATACAAAACTGTCCAAGAAAAACTTATCAAAAACTCAGGATGCTTTATTGAGCCAAAAACTTTCTCTCCAGTGCAAATAAAGCTACACTTGCACTGCTTATCTCCTTTCCACACTTTTTTATGGTGCTACCATCCTTACTCACCTTCAGACGTCACAGAAATCAGAACTTGCCGAATGCTACAACAAAGTTGCTAAATTTGTAGCAAATACCCCCTTCAGAACCCACCACTGTATAGCACTTCTTCTTTCAGCTTTTCCCAGTTAGGGGTCGCCACAGCAGATCACCTGTCCGCTCATGATTGTCAGTGGAGTTTTACGGTGTCGAGTTGCCAGCCCAGCAGCCAGCCTTCCATGGAAGGCACACACGCATGCACTCACCTAGGGCCAGTTTAGAGTATCCAATCCACTTACCGCATGACTGTATAGCACTAAAAATCCTAAATTGGTTAGAACTTCCCCATCAACCAACATACACACAGCTTCTTACCACCTGTAAAATTATACAGAATCCATGGGCTTGTCTACCTCTAAATAACATTTTATACAGCTGTGTTCCTAGCTGGTCGTTATGATCCAGTGACCAAAAACTCCTGTATGTCCAAAGACCTATCAAATCTGCTGAGCATTGTCTGTACTTATACCATGTTGCTAAAGTATGGAACTCCTTATCTCTATCCATCAGGTTAGTACCTTCCTTCCATCCTTCAAAGCCATCCAGAAAGACTTCCTAGCCAAAAGCTGGCTCTGTTTTTTCTCAAAACCTGAATAAACTATATCCCTAAATGTGGACATATACCTGTTCATACCTTACATCTCTCTATTTCTCCCTTCTTCACTCACTTCCTTCTATCAATTTTTCTTACCTGCGTTTCTCATTAAATGCATCATAAGCCTGCTTTTTTCTCACTTCATATTGTAATTCCTGTTTGTTTTATACTAACTAAAATTGCTCTATTATGTCATTGTCATATAACTTGTATCTACTCTTAACCAGTGATGTTATGTTGTCTCTGTCTCGCCTTCCTTCTTGCTGGTTGGGTTCGGAGCCGATCCTCTGCTTTAACTCAGCCACATTCTAAAGCTCTAGAGCTTCCGCTGTCTCGAGGCTAGGCCCTATCCCAACATGCCAAGCAAGAGTTATCCAGATCTCGTTTGCCGCTTGAAGCTTCGAGATTGCAGGAGACTGGCTCAGGCTAAGTTTTTTAATTTTTTCTGTTATTTGCTTATTGTGTTTTTTCCACGTAGTATAGTTATATCTATAGGATTAGTTGTATCTGGTGTTTTTCTATCCCTATCTATCACCGCTTAGATATTGTTTATTGTTGTGGCTGTCGTTCGCTTTCCTTCAGGCCTGCTATCTTCCTATTACCTAACTTACGAATCCGTTTAAGTTAGAGGATTTGTCTTTCTTTTCCAGCTCCTTTTTAGTTAGAGGGATTCCCCCTTATCCCCCTTTTCTTCTGTTGGACTAAGGAGTTAGCCGTTTAAGTTAGAGGCTGTCCTCTGTTGGGGGAGTTGTTTAACTTAGAGGCTCTCCCCCTTCCGCTACCTTTCCCTTCTTAAAAAAAAAAAAAAAAAAAAAAAAAAAAAAAGTTGCCTTCATTGTTTGCTGACTGTAATTTCTTCTTCACTTTTGCTATTATTAGCTGGGGTCTTGTGCTTTATCGGTATCTTTACTGTACAGATATGTCCAAAGAAGCATCCAGGGAATCCAAGCCTTCTGGATTCAAAAAGTGCGACTCCTGCTCCCAAAAAAATGCCCCTGACTGAGGGACATACTAGCTGCATTTACTATTTGAGAGCTGTCCACCTGCAGGATTTGTGCTCCATTTGTCATGGATTCAGCTCTAGATTCCTGCAGGAGCAGAAGAATAAACTAAGATTGAGAGGTTTATTAAAAGGCCCTTTTGAGGCATTTGTGGAAGGGAATCAGGCTAGAAAACCTGACAAATCCTCTAAATTGGCATCTTCATCGGTTCTGCCCTCAGAGCCGTCGAAGAAAAAAGACAAATTTTCAAGTTCATCAGATCCAAAACCTCTCGGGTCCGACAAGGCTTTATCTCCTTCGGTTCCATCAGTGTCCTTGGAGCCGTCTAGGAGTCATAAAAGAACCAGGTCTCCCTCCTTGGAACCTGTGCGGTCTGCTCCTCAGACCACACTTCTCCAGTCTGTGGCGGGCAGTCACCGATCGTCCACCCATTCCTCTCGATCATCCTGGAGCCTTTTGGATGATGATGTGGAGAGGGTGGATAAGAGGCTACTCAGGACACCAGCCTTAGCAAAACTTTTATCGAGCCCAGCCCATATGGAAGTGGAGCCAACTATCCAACCTACTTTATCATCGATTCCTCCTTCGACTCACCTGAGTTCGGAGCCAGAGTGCATGGAGGTCGTTGTGGAACCATCGGATCTGAAAGCCTGGGGTCTCTCGGGTCTGACATTGACTCCGATCCCACCGATACCAGCTTCTCCCAAGGGATCTGGGGGTCAACACTCCCTCGTCGGCTCTGGGGGGGGGAGCGAGATCGGCCCCTTTTCGGATCTTACTTGGAGCATCGGTGCAGGTGAGTTTAGCACCTCCATCGACCTCGCAGCCATCACCCTCAGTTTGGAGGAGATCTATTGGCTCTTCGGAGCCGGGGATTCCATCGGAATGAGACCGTGGTGCCTTCGAGGTGACAAGAAGTGTGCTGTTCTCTGACTGCTCCACCCTCGGCTCCAGTTGTTCCTTCCCCTTCCTGGCCAGTGTCCACCTCCGTACCACCCTTCCTCCCTAGCCCTAGGGAGCCAATGCCCCAGGACACCCCCTTGGCCGATCCACCCCCTCTTCTGAAACATCCCCAGAGCACCCCTCTGAGGAGGTCCCTTGGAAGAGGGCATGTAAGAAGAAACACTTAGACTCCCCTGACTCCCTGACATCGGGCATGGAAACAGTTCCGTGGAGGCCCATTAAGTTTATCACTGCACTAGACGACAAACCTTTCCTGACTAAGAGCGTGCCAGTTGATGCTATGGTGGGTTGCGGCAGCCACAAAGAAGCAATTAGCAGAGACGACTTCTGCCATCCGCTGAACAAGAAGTCTCACACAATGGACAGATAAGGAAAGCATGCCTTTTCTTCAGTGGCCTTTACTCTTAGGTCACTGAACTATTTGTCCCATTTTACCTGTCTCCAGAGGGATCTCCTGAAAGAGCTAAGAGATGCCCTACAGGATCTTATAGCTGCAGGAGCTGCAGACAGCGCTGCTTCTCAGCTTGTGACCTTATCCTCTGTAGTTAACTCCTCCATGCAGCTTATTTCTTACACAGCCAATGGAGCATGCAGGGCAGCAGACACAGGATTCGTCTTATGGAGATATTCCTGGATGTGCCCTTGTTAGTTTGCGGAGCTCTTCAAGTCCTCCTTTACCAATGCCCCATTTGATGGCTCGTTATTGTTTGGGCCCAAGGTAAAAGAGACTCTCACCAGGTGCGAGCAAGACTCCAAAACTCTCTCTCTACCATGGGAGTATGTTTCTCCGTGCCTACTAGACCTTATCCCAAAGGTCAAAAAGGTGGGAAAATGTGGTTCCAGAAATCCCAGGGAGCTTCGCCTGAGGCATGTGGTGATTTTTTCCCCCAGGGGCAGAGGGGGGGAACAATAATGGGAGATGCCCGCGTGGCAGAGGAGGTCCGCAGAGTCAGGGCGACAGAGATACGTTCTCGGGTAGGCCCTTCCAGCGCTTCTGAAAGGGTCTTGCCTGTCCACCTCTGGAGGCAGTCGGGGGCAGATTGTCACTGTACCCAGAAGCCGGGCAAAGTATCACAAAAAACACATGGGTACAATCGGTAATATCCAGGGGATACAGTATTCCTTTCTCTGTGCCACCTCTTCCCAAAAAACAGAAATCCATCCCAGATGTGCCCACCCAGTCTAAGGGAACAAGCAACCCTAGAAGTTCAACGGTTGCTAGAAAAATGAGTTATCCAAGAAGTCCCGACATACCAAATCGGATCCGGAACTTACTCAAGGTTCTTTTTAGTTCCAAAGAAAACGGGACTGGAGGCCCATTTTGGATCTCAGCAGACTCAAGTCTGTCAAGAAGACAAAGTTATGGATGGTGACACTGCAGTCTATTCTTCACATTTTGGGAAAGGACAATTGGATGTGCTTCATCGATCTCCAGGATGCATACTATCATATCAAGATGGACAGGCGATCCAGGAGATATCTTTGCTTCTGGCTGGGAGCCAGTCACTACCAGTTCTGAGCTCATCCCTTTGGTCTCACCACAGCCCCCAGTGTGTTCACCAAATGCATGGCAGTAGGCACAGCTCATTTGAGACATCTAGGATTCCGGATGTTTCCATAGTTAGATGACTGGCTCCTTACCGCCACCACCAAGCATCGACTAACAGAGGCAAGGGACACCATAATTCGCCTCTGCTCACAGCTAGGCATCACTGTAAACTACAAAAAGTGTGCCTTGTTGCCCTGTCAATATATTACATTTATAGGGGCAGATTTATATATAAAAGACATGATAGCAAAACTGCCTCATCAGAGGGTGTCTACCATTCGACATCAGGTGTCAGTCTTAATCGAGAGGAAAAAGATTCAGGCAAGAATGGTTCTCAAAGTTCTGGGTTCAATGGTGGCAAAAGTAACACTAGTTCCCTTGGCGCGCACTTTACATGACAATATTACAGTGGCTCCTATTGGCTCAGTGGTCCATGCAAGATCTACCCATGTCACACAAAATTCTCATCACAGACACCTGCAAGAAGGACCTAAAATGGTGGCTTCAGTCTGCACAGGCGACGATAGGCAGACCGTTCATCCTCCCTCAACCAGTAGCCACAGTGACCACGAACGCTTCCCAGATAGGGTGGGGGGGCATTATCTGTGACAGACTGTTCAAGGAACTTGGCAACAACACGAGTACCACTTGCACATCAACATCCTAGAGATGAGAGTGGTGCTGCTGGAGCTGCAAGCACTACAGGCTCTCTACCTACAGGGACGATAACAATTCAAATGGACATGTCAGTAGTGTGGTACATCAACAAGCAAGGTGGAACCAGATCCTACCCCTTGTGTCGAGAGGCTCTAAGACTATGGCAGTGGGCAATGTCTTCCCAATGTTTTCTGATTGCAACGCACATTCCGGGGAAATCCAGTGTGATAGCAGATGAGCTAAGCAGGGCTGTCTTGATGCCTCATGAGTAGTCCCTGAAGCAGGATATTGCGAACCAGATTTTTCGCAAATGGGGCCAGCCTTGCTGCGACCTTTTTCCCACCTCCATCAATACCAAATACAGCAGCTATTTCGCACTAGTCCCCCCACCGGGACAGTCACCCAGGGATGCACTTGTTCACAATTGGCCCTGGGACTTCTTTATGCCTTTCCCCCGTTCCCTCTAATACCCAAAGTTCTTCAGAAAGCAAAATCATTGGGTTGCAAACTAATACTCATTGCCCCTTACTGGCCTCATCAAATGTGGTTCCCGTTTTAATGGCCCCATCTCCAGGAGGAGGCTTGGATCCTGGACCCAGTTCCAGATCATCTGGTGCATCAGTCGGCTATGCACCATCCTTCCATACAGACCCTCAAGCTGATATCTTGGTTCCTCCACTTCCCGTCTTAGCCAGGCTTCCTGACATCTCCCCAGCAGTACAGCAAATTTTAATTTCCTCTCACAAATCCTCAACGAGAAAACTCTATACTAGGAAATGGTAGCAGCTCTCTTGTTGGGCAGCCAAACATAGCATTGACCCTTTTACTGCACCTATTTCAAAGATTCTCGAATTTGTCGCTGAAACTTTTAACCAATGAGCAGCAGCAGCAACTGAGTTCAGCTGGCTATTTCCAACTTTCACGTGGGAGAAATGGGCTCCAAATGTTATGTCCCACAGGATATGCAAAGCCTTCCTAAACGGTACTATCCTCCTGAGATCCCCAGTAAGAGAACCACCTCCTCCTTGGGATCTAAATTTAGTCCTGACTGCCTTGATTCTTCCTCCTTTCGCACCAGCTAATACTTGTTCCCAGAAATTCTTGACTTGGAAAACTATTTTCTTGACTGCCATTACCTCAGCTAGGAGGCTATCAGAATTACAGGTTCTATCCATCCGTCCCACTTAATTTTTCACGAAGATAGGGTTTCCCTCAGAACCAACTCCTCCTTCCTACCAAAAGTTTGCTCAGAGTTCAATCTGAATTAGTCAGTAGAACTACCTGTATTCTTCCCTAATCATGGCAACGATACAGAATATAAACTCCACCAACTGGATGGTCATAGACCTTTACGTTTTTACTTGCACAGGACAAAAGAATTCAGAAAATTGATCAATTGTTTGTATCCTTTGCAGAAAACAGAAAGGGAACTTCAGTCTCCAAAGTAACTTTATCAAAATGGCTTTCAAACACCATCACGTATGTCTGTAGTTCATAGAACAAGCAGCTGTCAGGAAAAGTCCAAGGACAGTCAACTAGGGCCTTGTCCACCTCTACTGCCTTTCAGGCCAGACTCCCTTTAGACTCCATTTGTGCGGCAGCTACGTGGGTTAATCCCCATGCCTTCATTACTCATTACAAAGTAGATGTGGCCTCCTGGAACAGGGCATCTTTTGGTTCCATGGTCCTGAAGAGTCTGCTCCATTGAGCCACCCAAGAAGAAGGTGCTAGGGACACGGTCCCAACCAGCAAGAAGGAAGGCGAGAAAGGAACAACATAATATAAAGAAGATATATACTCACCATAATGTTCCATGCTTGCTATCTTTGATTTCACCTTCCTTCTTGCATCCCACCCTCCTTCCCCCTTCTTGGAGGATCGAGAGGAATTATCCATCATTTGGCTACATAGGCTGATTCCCTTCCTGCCTTATCAGTTAGGTGGGCTTAGAGTCCTTCTACTTCTGTCTTGGTGAGACAGATATATACTTTATTTACATGTATACATATGTTGTGCTCTTTAGTCTAATGTTATGGGTTATCACAGACGAGATCTAGGTAACTCTCACTAGGCATGTTGGGGTAGGGTCTAGCCTCAAACCAGTGGAAGCTCTCAAGCTTTAGAATGCGGCCAAGTCCGATCCTTGGCTCTGAACCCAACCAGCAAGAAGGAAGGCGAGATCAAGGGCAACAAACATGGAACATTATGGTGAGTACATAACTTCTTTTTTTCATAGTATGTCTATTTTGGTGTAATTATTTAAACTGTATTTTTTGTGTTATTTTTAAAGACTGTAAAATTGTTCTTAAAATGCTTTTAAATATTTTGGAGCTTTTCCACCTGGACCTCCACTGAAAATGGGCTCCTAAGCAGTTAGACTTCCTGGTAATAAAATGCCAATAAATAAAAGACCCAGTCCTATTTGACCTCTTGTTCTCCACAAAACCAGTGGCTCTGCAAATACCCACAGTAACAGTAAAAACTTAAATTTACTCAAACAAGTAAAACTCACTGGAGAGATTGATTCCTAACACAATACGTTTCCAACCCATGGCATAAGTTATTGCTACACTTCAAACAAGGTACTACTTTGGCTTCCTTTAAGGTTAGTGTTGATGAGTAGACAAAAGTTTACACCAGGGTTATCAAGTATGATTGTGCTCTATTAAGTGCTTGAAAAGAGTGGTAGGAACTTTTATTTTTTTTCTGCTTAAAGGTGTATGTATATAGCAGTGCGTCTTATGGTCCTCTTGAATGCTTGCCAGGTATGCTCCTCTATTCCTAGGAGAGTGAACAGGAGGAGCTAGATCTAACTCCCCACTTCTTAGTACTTGCCAAATTTGGCACTTGTCTAAAAAATATTAACAAGAAAACATTCAGATATTGATTTGAGTTTTTTTTTTCTGTTCAAATTTGAGATTACCCCTCCTGTGCCTTGTTCATGCATTCTCTTCCTTGCTGCTTTATAATCAGTGTTGTTTAGTTACAGAAAATCCATAAAATAGCAGCTTTAATATAAACAACAAAGTTTGGACCTGGAGCTGGTGTCTCGAGTTCCAGGCCACACTTAGTTTTACTTTTCTATGAAAAGTGTAACACCAGTGTCATCATACTGTTCAGAAGATTTGCCTGCAGCATAAGTGGAAGGCCACCTAGTACTTATAAAAACGGAGGCAATGCAAAGCATTGAAATGTCAGCATTCTTTGCTGTAGGTCAAGCGTAATTTCCTTCCAGCACCCCATATTTTCTTTAAAGTAGTATTGTATGCTATACCCCTTTGTAGGCAATTGAATACTCAGTCTTAGATACTTAAATAATTCTTTCTGCTCATGAATTTATTCCTGTCAGATTGATGTGACACCCTGACACTGTATGCAACAATGGAAGCACCGGTTGTGGCTGGATGGATTTCTTTTAATGGGGTATATATTTCCAGTATATTGGTCCCTAAATTAAATTGTTTAGCCTGGAACTGCCCAAGGGTCTTGCAAAACTTAGCATTATTTGTTCCAAGTCCTTTTCAGGATTTGCTGAGCTGACCAATAGGTCACCTGCATAAAAGGAGAGAGTAAGATGTTCATGATCAATAACTCCCACCTGCATAAGGAGTAGATATAAGCTGCCCAGCCCAGGGCTCCATGTAAAGAGCAAAGGTTAGATAGGAGAGGGAGCAACCCTTACCTGATCCCTCTTCTAATAAAGAAGATGAATGTGAAAGCAGAGATCCCACCTTGACCTTAGCTGTGGAACCATCATCTAGAGCAGCTAACATTCATATAAAGTTGTGGGAAACCCAGCAGTTGCATCAGAACAAATAAAACAATTCTGTCTAACTCTTATCAGATGCAATTTCTGCTTGAAAACTAAATAATGCCAGTGTTTGTCCACTTCCTTAGAATGGGCAATAGATCTTTTGCAGATGAAACCCATTTGATCCATATTTACCAGAAGGGGAGATACATGTATTTAACATATTTGCAAGTACTGAAGTAAAATTTTTGCAGTCATGGTTTAAGTTTAGCCAAAGGACAGCACAGTTCAGACAGAGTGGGGTCTTTCCTTGGCTTGAGTATGACTGTTATTATTGTTTTCTGGGGGGGATATATATGGCTTTTCTAATCAACTTGTTAAAGAGGTTCATCAGCTCAGAGCAGTTTCAGGGAGAATAATCTCCCTACAATTCAAATATATTTTTCAGGGGCAGCCCATCTGAACAATGAGGTTTCCTCTTTTTCATGACCCAAGACTACCCTTTCCATCTTCTTCTAAAGTAACAGCTTTCATCAGTTAGTTACACCTTCCTGGTCCAATATCTCGGTACCCTCCAACTAAGTATTGCTCACATTGATTCATTTCCTCCTCTGGATATATAGATTCAATGTATATGTTGCATAATATTGACAGAAGATTTCTTTTATCTCTGCTGGATCATGGGACAGTTCTCCTGACTCTTTATCTTTACTTCCAGCTTCTTAGCAGCCTGTGATCTCAGTCTCAACACTGTGTTTCAAAGCTTTAGGGAAGGAGTTAAAATTGAACAGGTTTAGAATTATCTTAACTTGTTCAGTATTATAATCTAGTAGTTTAATATCTTCCTTACATTTATTCGCTTATTCTGTTGTTCGAACCTTCATTCTATGTTGTTGCATTTGGATGTTTTTTTCTACACCAAAGTTTTTCTCTAACTTTTGTATGGAAATTCATGTTGTCTTGCATTAAATGTAGATAGAGGGCACTTTTAAAACACTCCTAAATATCTTTCTTTTCCCTTCCTGTATAGTCTATTGTGTGTGTACACCTGAATTTGTATTTTACTTTGTTTGATGGAGAGGACTGTAAGCTGCACTTGTTTGAATTAAAGGAAGATGAGTGACTGAACAAATAAGAGCTCTGGGCTATCTTATCCAAGTTAAGATAGTGTAGTGCTGATTAAGAAATTGACTTTTTTGGAATGTTAGCAGTTTGTTTTAGATGAATTTGAGCTTTATAGATAATGCACTGAACTTGTTTGTCAGCAACTGTTAGATATTGAGCACAGTGCATTAATTTAAATATATGCAAAATTTTGGTGTTACCCTACTAATTGTTAGCAAGCTTATTACAGCAGACAGCATGGTGCCAGATTTGGCCAAGTTGCTTGTGAATGAATATCTCTAGTTGGCATGTCTAGGAGGGCATACAGGTAATCAACATAGCTGTGGAAGATTTCCAAGCACTTAAAAGAGCCAGGCAGTATTTTTTATTCCCCGTGTGTATTGTGTGGGAAGAAAAAAGGATGGGCTGTTAAGTGATCTAACACACTGCAGGGACTGAACTCTGGGAGGTGCTAGACTTTGAAATAAGGTCATAAGTAATTACCTGCATTATGTTTGAAAGTAAGATCTGATGTCAGTTTTCATTCCGCCCTCAACTGATAGGTTAGGATCCAAGCCCTCAGATCCTACTTGGCTGTGTTGTAAAAGCTCATGACAACCTTGAACTCTGGAGCTTCTCCCTTACCCAGAATGCACCAACCCTTGTTACCTCAGATGTCATTTGATACTTCTAGCGAAAAGATGTGGTCCTTAATTGTCTCGAGCTTGAGGTGATAAGTAGCTTTAAAACTGCTTTACCTTTAACCTCTTGTAAATCTCTTAACAAACGTTTTTTATTAATTTTCTCTCTTGCCCATCTTTTAGTAAAAATCTTTATCAATTCTGCTGTTAGCAGTATTTCTAGTCACAGTCATTAGTAACCTCTCTCTTTCTTCCACGATTTCTTGTAGTTTTAAGTACCATTGTTAGTTATTTTTTTCCTTTCCTTCCCAATTTGCACTTTACAACTAAAACAAAGAAGATTTTTTTTTAATTTTGATTGCCTTTATTATTATTGTTCTAGTTGGTGTTTTCTAATGGCTGACCAGGTGGGGTTCAAAAAATGTGGAAAATGCAGTCAGAAGATTCCTTTATCTGACTCCCACACTTTGTGTGTTTTTTGCTTAGGGCCCTCTTCACCTCCAGGTAATTGTGCAATCTGCCATGCTTTTAACCCGAGAGCAATGGTATATCGCAGAAACAAACTTATTCTAAAGGGACTTTTGCCTTCATCCTTCAAAGCTATATCTGGAACATCCAAGGAAAATTTAAAAAAGACGTCTCTTATGTCTCCAAGCACATTTTCTGCATCCTGCAGATCCTTAGAAAAATCCATGAAAAGAACTTCTTCGGATCCTATAGTTATTTCGGATCATACAATGAAGAAACAAAAATTATTGGATCCAGCCTCTTCTTCGGATTTGTGCAAGTTCAAATACAAGCCCTTTGGTCTGATGGCTTCTTCAGATCTGAAGTCTCTGAAGAGCAACGATTCATTGGATCCAAAGACCTTGGATTAGATGCATCTATCTTACAAATGCTGCCTAGACAAGGTACTCCCTTTTGTTGGACCCTGTTCAATCAAAAGTGCCTTCTCTCTTTTTGGAAAGAGCAAAATCTCTATTGGCTGTATTCACCTGGTCATCTAGAAGTTTCACTGAAGAAGATGTAGAGAGGCTAGTGAGAAAGATCCTGTTGGCGCGGAGTCAGCCTGCCACTTTCTTGGCTTCTACCGCATTGGGTCAGGAAGCCTATACATCCACAAGTCTTCCACTGTCAATTCCTCCTTCGAGTCTTATCCAGGTTTCATAGCCCTTGGATCCGAGTCGTCCAGCACCGTCTACTGACAAAGTAGTTGCAAATGAATGTAATTATTTGACAGTTAGTTTGTATGCCTTCCAAGATGTGCTGTCAGAGATCATGCTGTTTTACCATAAAAAATGTATCTTGATTGATTCCAATTTAAGTGGGCCTTTTTTAAATCACGTAGACCAATTCAGTTTGAGTTTTAAAACGTTAGTGATATAGTGACCTGTTTTAAAGTTACAAGATCAAGGATCAGTTCCAGAAGAGTGACACATTGCCAAAACAGATTCAGCAAGGTTCCTTAGTGATTCTATCTTAGAATAGCTGAAGGTTGTAGGTAACAAGTTAGGACATTATCAACTTGAGTTAATCAGTGCACATTATCATGCTAGAAGAAAGATTATTGGTGCAGAATTGATAATTAAGGATTTATAGGAGAAAATTGAAAACAATGTGCTGCATGATGTTGAACTTGCTAAGAACTAAGAGAGGTCTCAAAGTAAGAGACTTTGTGATTAAGCCTAGTGATCAGAAGTTGCTAGTGTTAAGAATAAGACAGCATACAGCAAATAGGGCAGTTAAAATAAAGGACTGCTTGAAAAGGAGGTACTATAACACCTATGTATTAAATTGTTTTGCTAGATTTTATAGATTGTATGAACAGTTTGTGTTGCAGCAGATGCCATGTTAGCTGTTACGGATGAAGACATAGTTGAATTTTAAGACTTTCTTTAACTTTGTACAAGTTTAATCTGTTCTAGGGATACTCCTTAATGATGAAGTTTACTTTAGAAGTTTAGCAACTATTGGTTGAATCAGGTCAAGATATAAATCATCTGACCCTGACGGTCTGCCATTCTGAGGCTACAAAAATATTTTTGAATAATTTCAAAGTCATGGCTGGCTGTTCTTAGTTCAGCTGAACCTCTCCATTCCTAGACATAGGCAGCAATTGCTGTCATTATGAGATGTGATAAAGACCCTCTTTAAGTAAACCGATACTGCCCAGTGTCTGTTGTCAACCATGATTATAAACTTTTCACTGCCTTCTTAGTTAAAAGATTAACTTAGACCAATCCGTGAAATGCCAACTCCAGTCCACATATAGGATAAAACGTGTTTTTTATGTCAATACTGTCCCAAAAATGCAGTGACCAATCCAGTAAAAAAGTGCGAGCTTGTACAAACTTTCATAAAATCATTGGGTAATCAATGAAACCAGATCGGTGTTCGTTATAAATTGTATTATGATTGTATGCTGTTAATCAGTTCATACACTAAGTAATTCATTTCTTCAGCCTTACATCATCAAATGCAAATAGACATTATTAAGGGGCATCATAAAAAATAAAGATAAATGTAGATATAGATGAATAGATTTAAACATAAAATACTGAAGGCTAAGAGTGTGTGATCTTCAGCTCCAAAACTGATTTTCAGTGTGCTTTTGTCACTAGTTTCAAAATGACTTGTAAGACCATGAACTAAAACAATGTTCATAGGTAGGTACTAGGCTATTGGCCCTAGGGCCTATAAAAGCCTAGTCAAAGGTACCCTGGCTTTCGCCACCCAAGAAAATTATTTTCCTGTGCCACTGTCGAGCAGAGCCACAGAAGTGATCCCCAGGGTGAATTTCCTATCTCCCATCCAATCATCAAGATTTTTCTTGAAGAGCGCTAATGAGGAGCTTTGTTTTATATAGATAGGTAGTTTGTTCCAGAGTATGGGAAGTCTCTGGGACAGGAATCTATCCCTCCAGCATGTTCTGTTTATTGTGGTGACCAGGTTTAGGTCCCTAGACTGTGTAGCTCATAGGGATTGGGATTTCTTTAAGTGGAGCATGTCTAAAAGCTCTGGGTTTTTGACATAGCTTTGTATGTTAGGCAGAGATTGCCTCTGAGTAGGCAATATGCAACGGAGTAAAGCTGCAGTTTTTTGAGATGGTCTGCATAGAGCATCTGTTTGAGGCCGGTAATCCTCTTTGTGAGGTATTTCTGTGGCCTTTCCAGTTGTAGATGTCTTGTGAGGTACATACCAAAAGGGGCATTGTACTCTTTAATGGGTCTAATGAGTGACGAGTAGAGGGGAACAATGACCTCTTTTTTCCTGGATGAGAAACATTTTGTGATGAGGTGTGCCACGTAGAAGGATTTCCTGACTACTGTGGCGATGTGATTATCCAAAGAGAGACTACTGTCCACCTGTGTCCCGAGGTCTCTTATCACACTTTGTGTTAAGTAGACTACCGCCTATATGGTAGTTCATGGGTACTGAGTTTTTACCAAAAGGGATGACAATGCACTTTTTGGCATTGAGCTTGAGGCCATGGCTTTGACACCAGGCATCTGTCTCAGCGAGGCCCTTTTGTAGGATGTCCACATCTTTTGGAGTTTTGATTATGGCTCCTAGTTTGTAGTCATCTGCGAACTTTGTTAGCCAAAGACCTTCTGTGTTGGCCTGTACTTCAGAGAAGTAGATACCAAACAGGAGAGGACCCAGGACTGAACCCTGTGGTACTCCACTTGTCACTGGTCTGAAGTTGGATTTGGAGTCTGCTACTTTCACAGTGTGGGTTCTGTCAGTGAGCCAGTTGGCAACCCATCTTGTGACAATAGGGATTTATACCTAGTTTAGTGAGTTTATCTATAATTCCAGAGTGGGGGATGGTGTCGAAAGCCTTGGCGAGATCTAGATAGGCTGTGTGAACCACCTAACCCTGAAGTATTAGTGAACAAGTATTAGTCTTGTAAAATCTATGCGGATTGTAATACAAAAAAATGTTATTTATTTGGCGAGCTGCATGTCCATTCCATCTTTCTATGCAGGCAAGACTAATCTCAAATTAAAAGGTCACATCTGCAATCATTTGTCTGACATAAGACAAAGTATCACAACCAATACTTTGTCTAAACAAATCACTGACAAAGGTATTTCACTTAGTTTTAAGTTCATGGTATTACAAGTTATTTATGAAAATAAGAGGTGAAGTGATAATATGATTACCATGAATGCAGAATACTGCTAGATTAATAACCTGAGGAATGATCTGTGCAACTGTGATATGAAGAGGATTAGTTTACATAGCAGTTTGTAATAGATGCCAATTGTTTTGCATAGGTAAAACTGAAAGGAGTTTGGTAAAGAGAATGCATGAGTATCAGTACAACATTTTGAAGGGAAATAAAAACAATGCTCTCTCTAAACATTCCCTGAAATGTGAGGGTTTTATGAAATTTGAATTTGGAATCCTAGAAAAAAATCCCATTGGATGCAGGAGGTGGACAATGAGAAACAAGAATAGAATACAGAGAGCTAGTCTGGCAATGTTGATTGGATGCTACCCCCCTCCCCCCAGCATTAACGATAACATTTCCTTTCACTCTGTTTTAAAGGTGAGAGCAGCAAAGCTATGAATGTGTTTTAAGTAAAGTTTCGAGAATTTTGTATATATGTCATTATTTGTGGATTAATGTATTTTTTGCTTTTTTACTTGAATTATAATTTTTGAATGCACTTGGCACTTTACATTTATCAAGATTTTAATTAATTGCTGTTCATGTGAACTCATTTGCTGTTTAAACTTATTGCATCCTTGTTACCTTGTTCTGATGAAGTCCTGAGTTGCAGGGACTAAAGCACTTAACCCATTGTTTTTTATTGGATTAAATTGTTGAACCTACTGACTTCTGTTGGATTTATTAGATTTATTGGATTATCGTTGTTTTTGTTCTACATTTTATCAATTCGAACATACGGGCTTGGAAGTCTTTTGGTATTAAGTTTCTTTCCTTAAGACAACGTGTACCCATTGTATTGTTTTTTAGTTGTTAGGGTTGCATGGTATACACACTGTGCTGAAGTTCTAAATCTTTTTCAACTGTCATTGTACTTGAAATGTCCTGAGGGAGGGGTTGAATTTGATCAATCAGTATATCAAGAGAGGCTATGGAGAGAATAAAGGTGGGGAAAAATCTTTTCAGAAGAGGCACCAGGCAAGGGTGACTGCTGTTTCAGCTTTTACTTCTTTATTTTGGAAGCCTTGGCAAACAATTTCATGCCAGTATCAAGTAATACATACTATTTTGCTGGGATCAGCTTGCAAGGTTTCTCTGTACACAGATGATCTTCTTTTGTATTTACCTTATCTAGAGCAAGTACTGGCTGTCATTTTTTAGGAATCAGATACATTTTGAAGACTGGCTGGTTATAAAGTTAACATACAGAAAGCAAGAGCTGTACGGATAAATGTATATTCTTGTCAGACTAGACTTGAAGAATTTCCCCTTTTGACAGAACCTAATCACATTTGCTTGGTATAAATTTAATTGATACTTTGGATGGAACAATGAGGTCAACTTCAGGGCCATTTTAGAAAAGGTTATGGATTTTTATCAAAAATGGAAGGGAGTTTGTGAATAGTGCGAGCTATACATGCAGTACAGTGATCTATCTCCCTTTAATAATATTGTGTTGTACCAGCAGAACTAATTAATAATGGTTTAACTTGCTAAAATGAAATACAGTGTCTGCATGCCGCTCTTCTTTTGTAGAAAACTTCTCTGGTGGCTAGTGTTAATGCTCCTGTTCTCATGTAAAATAATTTTATGGGAAGTATAGTACTGTACAAGAAAAGTGATGTCACAGGCAATGCTTTCTCCTTTCCTGGTGGAAGAGGGTGGTAGCTGAAACTTACTGACACTCACTCAGGTCAAAAGCTTTTGTGTGCTAGCTTCTGTGTATTTTGCCAGTAATTCAATTCATGTACATGTAATATAAAACTTGTTGACACAACCATTTCCCCTAACAAATAACATGCACCACTGAAAGGGGGAATGGGGTATATCACTGTTTTATTTTTTTTTTCCCTTTTTCTTTGGAACTTGGGAACAGTTTGATTAAAGGTATGCCACCAGAAAGCTGATATTCAGCCTAAAATTACCAAATCTGGGCGTTCAGACAATGCTAATATTTAATGAATACATTTGTCTTTGTGTTTGTGTTTTTTATGTTGAATGTTCCTTAGGCCATCTCAGCAAATGATACTCTCAGAACTGAAAACAGGCATTTGAGCAATGCAGGAAAATAAGTGGCTTTTATGAAGCAAATAATTATAAATCTCTAGCACAGTTTTTGGCTGCTTTTTGGGAAGTTCACCTGGTATCAGCAGTTCTACCACGGCAAAACTAAAGCAGCACTTTGCATAGGTAAGATTTACATTTGCACACAATCTTTGGAAGATACATCTGTATTTATTTAGGCAGGGCAAAAACCAAAAGTAGCCTGGAATGTTGTTCCAGTAGGTGTAGTAATGGTAGTCAAAATATTTTGAGTTGTAGAGTATGGGAATAAGGTTAAAACTTTTACAAGAGTTGATATCTAAAGACTGTAAAGCTAAGTGAAAATCATCTTTAATTTAAAAACTATGAAGGGAAGAAAGGGTTTTATGAAACCATTAAAAGTAAGAGGTCTTGTGAAAGACAAAGGATGAAACAATAACTGTGAGTTTAATGTCTTTGATTGAAGAAGTAAGACTGATAATGTTGAATAGCTATTAACTTGCCAAGGAAATGAGGAATACAAACTGGGCAACTCATAAAAAATTCAAATAGATTTCCAAACTTGCTGTACTGTGAACAGTTGATGCGCATAGTACTTTCCCGTATTGCGGGACTACTATCATACCTCCCAACCATACCTAATTACTCGGTTTTTACTGAGTTTTGCGGTCAAACAATGGGATGCCACGATTCCTGAGTGGCACCCCTTCATTTCCAATTTTCCCAGCTTCTTCTTTAAAATTTTATTTTTTTCCGCGTTTTGAGCTGACGTCATCATGTGGACGATGACATCAGCTCCTTCAGCCTGTCGGAATTGAGCTCAACTCTCATGCGCATTTCTGCTGTTTGAACGGGTGCGAGCGGGAAGGAAACAACTGCTGCTGCTTTCTGCAAAAGATGAGTGATTGAAATCTAATGATCTGAAGTAGGAGAATTCATTTGTCAGCAACCTGTGGGTATGGATCCGATATCGGATCCGAACCGGCATGGTTTATCCAGCTATGGATCCGAGCTCCTAGCTCCTCCCCTCACCCATAATGCCCTGCTCTCCCTACATGACCTCAGATTTAGTTTGCCGCGTTCATGGTGACAGCCTAGATTTCGAGCTCCATAAGCTAAGTGTTTTTTTCAGTATTTTATAAGGGTTATTTCTGTTTAAAAATACTTTAACTGTGTGAAAGTGTTATGTTCCCTTCCTATTTATAGTATTTTTGGGTTAAGTTAACTTATTTTTGTGTACCCTCCCCTCTCTGGCGCGTAGCTAGTGTGAGTGTGTGTTTTTCTTTGGGGCCTTCGGTGTGTGTGTTAGTTTAAAAAAAAAAAAAAAAAAAAAAAGTTAGTATGTCTGAGGCCCCAAAGGCAATCTTCTCAAAATGCTCCGAGTGTGGCCATAAGCTATCCCCTGCTGATGGCCACACTCGGTACGTTTGATGCCTTGGGGTTGAACACCTCACTTCTGGGTGTTCAATCTGTGCAGGGTTCAACCCCAGGGCATTGAAGGAGCGGAGGTCGAAGCTGGTCTTGGCGGGTCTCTTACCCCCGGACTCGGCTTCGGCCCCCGCCCCGTTGGTAGTGACTGCTTCTGCGGTTACTGCCTTGCCTGCTCCCCCTCCTCCTCCCGGGATTCAAACTCCCTCTACGGGTTCGGAGGAGAGGGAAGCCAGGAAGAAGGACCGGAGAGAGAAGCACCACAAGCGGCGGGCCGAGACCTCTGTCTCAGCCCCGCCGGCTAAGCGGGCTTCTCCTCCGGCCTCTCTGGCTGCTGGCTCTCCTCCTCCTCGGCTCCGGTCCCCATGTTTTTCACCGGGGCCTGAGGAGGAGGAGACCCGACCTCCTTCGAGGCTATTGAGGCGGCACTCAAGGCCTACCTCGGTAGCCTCATCGAGGTCTACCTACAGCCTCTCCGACGCTGATCTGGACCGGATGATGCGAAGGTTCATCCAGGCCCAGATGCAGATGGGAGTGCTCCTGCCTCCCCCCCCCGGGGGGGAGCTCAACCCCATTTTTCAAGCCCATAGCTCCTTCTCCGAACCGCTACCCGGGCTCGGAGCCGGGCAGCTTCGGAGCCGGGGGTGGGTCGGCGCCGACAGTACTGGGTACTTCGGATCCGACCCTGCCCTCGAGTTTGTCGGATCCAACCTCTCGGAGCCTTGGCCCGAGCTTCGGACTCGAGGGACTCAGTGTGCCTTCGGCGCCGTCCGTGTCGGAGCGCACTGGTCCCTCGGATCCGAGGGGCTCGGCGCCGGCTCCGATCCACTCCTCGGATCCGAGGGGGAGCCGACTTTCAGATCCTTTGGTTGGGGCTGGCTCCCCCTCGGCTTTTGATGTAGTGGAGAGGGCTCTGTTGAGGGCATCCGGACCCCCGGCCCTTGCTTCGGCTCTGTCCCGCACTCCATCTGCTTTGGGTCAGGCTTCCGTCACCCGGCCACTGGGACAGCCAGTTTCACTGCCCCAAGCAGTTCCTTTGGAACTGGACACCGCTGGCGAGGGCTCCTCGGGCAGCCCCCCCGAGGAAGCACCTCGCAAGCACACGTGTAAGAGGAGGCACATAGACTCCCCCGAGTCTTTAACTGAAGACACGGACTTGGAGTAAGGGGAAGGCTCCCCAAGATCACCCCCTGAGGATGTCTCCTTTGGAGACATCATGGAAATGTTACGTATAAGAGGTGGGTGGTCTGCCCCAAAGTCTTCCTCGGACGAGTCCGTGTTCTTGGAGGCATTTGAAGCGGGCCCGTCTACCTCTTGGGTGTCCCCTCCTGCCGACCCCCTGGTGGACCTTATTACCACCAGGGCGTGGAAGGAACCGGACACCGTGGAGCTAATCCCCAAGAGGCCGGACAGGATTCTTAGCCCCCCTGCTGACCGTGCCCACTGGAGCAAGGGACCCCCTGTAGATGCCATGGGCCATCTGCTGAGGAAAAGAGCCATCCAGCCCGTCCCCCCAGACCAGATCGGATCAGGGTTCTACTCCAGGTTCTTTTTAGTGCCAAAAAAGACGGGGGACCTAAGACCCATTCTGGACCTGTCTCTATTAAACCTGGCAGTTCCCAAGGAGAAGTTCCGGAGGGTCACTCTACAATCCATCCTCCCCCTCCTGGGAGAGAATCACTGGATGTGCTCTATAGACCTCAAGGATGTGTACTACCACATACTTAATGGACAGACGATCCAGGAGGTTTCTTCGCTTCCGGCTGGGAGCCAGTCACTACCAGTTTAGGATCCTTCCCTTTGGTCTCACCACAGCCCCCAGGGTGTTCACCAAAGTATTAGCAGTGGTTGCGGCCCACCTGAGGCTTAAGGGGGTGCACGTCTTTCCGTACCTGGACGACTGGCTTCTCACCGCCCCAACAAGGCATCTACTATCCTTGGCAAGAGACTCTTTTCTTCACCTGGCTCTCTGGCTAGGCATCACGGTAAACGTAGGAAAGTCCAACCTGGTCCCTACTCAGTTAATAGAATTCATAGGAGCCAGGTTAGACACGAGGAAGTTAAGGGCCTTTCTCACAACCGACAGAGTTCGGAATCTGCGACTCCAGGTGCGGGCCATCCTCCACTCCAGCTCGGTTCCTGCGGAATTGGTCCTGAGGGCACTAGGGTCTATGGCGGCAGCGATTTCTCTTCTTCCGCTTGCCCGCTTGAACATGCGGGTACTTCAGTGGACACTTCAGGTGCAATGGTCATTTCTCTCTCTCCCCCTGCATCACCCCATTGCAATCAGCAAGGCTTGCAAGCGGTCTCTCTTGTGGTGGCTCCATTCCCCGGATCTCCACAGAGGCCGCCCTTTTTGTGCATCTCCCCATCTCGCCACAGTGACCACGGACGCTTCGCGCCTCGGGTGGGGGGGGCATTTTGCGGGCCGGACGGTCCAAGGCACGTGGAACGACTCAGAGACCTCCCGGCATATCAATGTTCTGGAAATGAGGGCGGTGCTCTTGGCGTTGCAAGCAATTCAAGCCTTCCTTCTCCTGGGAACAATTGCGATTCAGTCAGACAACATGTCGGTGGTCTGGTACATCAACAAACGGGGGGAACCAGGTCTTACCCTTTATGTCGAGAAGCCATGAGAGTGTGGGATTGGGCGATCTCCACCAACCGTTTTCTCATCGCAACGCATATTCCGGGTCGGTCCAACATCCTTGCGGACAAGCTCAGTCGCACCATTCTCTCCTCGTACGAGTGGTCTCTCAATACTCAAGTAGCGGAATGTATCTTCGCATGGTGGGGGACTCCCTGTTGCGATCTCTTTGCTTCTCCCTTAAACGCCAAGTGCGACAGTTTTTTCGCTCTAATCCCACCTCCAGGGGATTCCCCGAGAGACGCTCTGGTGCATGCTTGGCCTCCCGGTCTTCTTTACGCATACCCTCCTCTGCCTCTGATGCTCCAGGTGCTTCAGAAAGCCTCTCGGTTGGGGTGCAGAATGATCCTCATTGCCCCATTCTGGCCTCGACAGATCTGGTTCCCTTACCTAAGGTCTCATTCAGTGAATCCACCTTGGATTCTAGATCCCATTCCGGATCTGATATCACACCCATCGAACCTACCAACTCCGAACCTGGACAACCTGAAGCTGACTGCTTGGCTGCTCCAGTTCCACTCCTAATCAGGACTCCCGGTATCTTATCCCCAGTTAAGGCCATTCTGGTAGCGGCTCATAAACCCTCTACCAGAAAAATTTACCGCAGTAAATGGAAGCGTTTCTCCATTTGGGCGGAGCGGCAAGGTCTAGATCCCTTCACGGTTCCCCTTCCTTTGGTTCTAGACTTCCTTACTACTCTATTTAATGATGGCGCCAGTAGTTCTACGGTCAAAGTTCAGCTAGCGGCCATTTCTCATTACCATGTTGGTCATGACTCTGGGCCTCTTATGTCTGCCAAGTTATGTAAAATCTTCCTAAAAGGCACCTTTTTGCTAGACCCCCCTGTCAAAGAGACGGTTCCCCCGTGGGATCTTTCTTTGGTTCTTCAGGCCTTGACCGCTCCCCCCTTTGAGCCTGCGGCCACAGTAGATCTAAAATTCTTGCCTCTTAAGACTGCATTTTTAGTAGCCATTACCTCAGCTAAGAGTTTCTGAACTTCAAGCCCTGTCCATGAAACCGCCTTATTTGATCTTCCATCTGGACCGGGTGTGCCTCAGGATCAATCCCTCCTTTCTTCCTAAGGTAGCTTCGGAAGCGAACATTAATCAGTCCATCAATCTCCCTGTTTTCTTTCCTAAGTATCAGAACAAAGGTGAATACAAGCTGCATTCCTTGGATGTTCACAGGCAGCTTCGTTTTTATCTTAACAGGACAGCTGGTCATAGGCAATCCGACCAATTGTTCATTTCCTTTGCCAAATTCAATCTGGGTAAGCCAATTTCCAAAGTTTCCTTGTCACGCTGGATTTCTCAGTGTATTCTGTTAGCTTACCAAGCTTCTGGGAGGCCCGCACCGGAGGGAGTCCATGCTCATTCGACTCGGTCTGTCTCTACTTCAGCGGCCTTTAAGTCTAGGGTTCCTCTGGATGACATTTGTTCAGCAGCCACTTGGGCTTCATCTCATACCTTTATTTCTCATTACAAGCTGGACATCACGTCTAGAGGTAGAGCATCCTTTGGCTCCGCGGTGCTCCGGAATATCCTTCCATGATGGCCGCCCAAGATTCAGGTAGCTGGGGACTCTGTCCCACAGGTTGCTGACAAATGAATTCTCCTACTTCAGATTTAGAAGTTATGTACTTACCATAACGTTCCATCTGAGTAAGTGGATTCATTTGTCTGCAACCATCCTGCCCTCCTATCCCCCTGGCCTTGTTAGTTTCCTGCATAGGATGTGTTACCCTTTATTAGGGTAGTTGGTGCAGGGCAAACTCGATCTGAGGTCATGCAGGGAGAGCAGGGCATTATGGGTGAGGGGAGGAGCTAGGAGCTCAGATCCATAGCTGGATAAACCATGCCGGTTCAGATCCGATATCGGATCCATACCCACAGGTTGCAGACAAATGAATCCACCTACTCAGATGGAACGTTATGGTAAGTACATAACTTCTAATTATCTCTTCCAGAGAGCAGGAAGCTAAAAATAGTACTAAGAAAGGAGATGCTTACCACGCGCTCATGATGTTGACTAAAGTGTTCAGAAATCGGGGTCTGCAGGAAAAATTAAAACAGCAATGACGTCCATGATAAAGTATTTCAGACTGGATGACAACGAAGTTTTACATTTGCATTTTTGTGAGTGATTCCCGAAGTTGTGTATGGTGAGTATTTTAATTGGTCTGCTTCATGGATCATTATTTAAATACAAGGTATGTTTTTGTTTTCTTGTTTAGAGCTCTCAAAATTCATGACCGGACTAAAGTAGTGATAATAAATGTGGTGCATCTCCTGGATGCTTGTTTGTCATTTTTAACATATCAGCTTGTATTCATTAGCGACAGCATTATAAGTGTTGCTCTGCTGTAATTTATCAGCTGAAGTCCAAATTAACCTACATTTGTCACAGCTCTCAATATTTAAGTGAAAACACAGGAACAAAACCAGAAAAAAAAAAACAGTGGGAATTCCCAATTAGCGATCATGTTTAAGACTGCTAATATCTACTGTTCACTTAGAAGGTTGGTAGGATAAAACAGTTATATTAGTGTGCAATTTCTGAAGAATGAGAGATCTATAAATGCAGTGCTAGCATTAGTCAGTGATTGAATAATCTTCATCTTTTTTCCGTAAAATAATTTATTTTATGTGGAAAAGAACTAGACGGTAAATGTAAATCATACAGATGGAGAACTATGATTGGAAGAGCTCTGTTGGCGTAAACATGCAGCTTTCCCCAGTACATGTAAATTTTCATAGGCATTCAGTAGAAAGCAATGTTCTATACAATATTTTTTGTAGTTTGAGCCATGTTGTATATACCAAACATATTTTTTTCTAACAAATCTAGCTCTCTCTTTTTTTTTTTTTTTTTTTTTTGCGGTTAAGCATACCTGGTTCCCCAGCTTCCGTCCTATCCAGCTGCACAGATACTCAAGATTCCATTCCTGCAAAGCTATTTAAACTCGCTCAGAGCAAACATTGCCTTGGCATTCACTCTTTTCCTCTCAACCTCTTAGCACAACAAATCTGCACAAAGCCTAAACTATTGGGGAAACAAAGGCCAAAAAAAATTTTAAGTATTGCTCTTATAAACTTAGAAAGTTACTAGAATAACAGGTTTTGTATTAACATCCATTTTCTGAAGGATATAAAGCCTGAATCTCAAAAATATGGCGTTATTAATGCCATTTTGCAAAATTCTTTATAGTTATGAGGTATGATATTGATTATGGTTGTAGCTTGTGCAGGTGTCTGTGGGGACATTGTGGGTGTTGGCAACCATAGCTTTAGTGGATACCTAGCATCATCTAATAGACATTTATGGATTATGCATTCAGCCTCAGAGACACAGTATTAGGCACTGAAATACCAGACACTGACATTGTGTACTCCGTGAGCTGCAAGCTAACACAATGAAAATGTACCTTTGAGACTGCATACCACCTGATAGTTCCTTTAGTAATGGCCATGCTTGTTGAAGCATGCAGCCACCCCATTTTGTAGCAGGTGTGTGTATCACTACAGGTGTGTCTTTCTGTGCACTGGGGCCATATTTTGGTTGTCTGTTCTTCAGTTTGCATTTGAAAGTTGCTATCCCACAATTCCATTGGAGTGGGTGGAGTTGCATAATTACACATACAAATTTTGTTAGTCAGTGTACAGATTTTTCATGAGCCTTTGTCCAGATTTTTGATATTTCCGGGTTGAGAGATACGATTATGGAAATTGTAGAGGGACTGAGATCCTATAGAAATCGGATTTTATTTTTGACATTCTTAAGAAAACTCAAGCTACATACTGTTGAGAGAGAGAGACTTATGGGTGACATGTTATTTTGACACATCAAGAACAAAACAGCAGGTGTAAAGCGTATTAGCACCTTCTGTAAAACTCCTTTAGGACTGTAAGAAAGTGAGATCAACCGATTTAGACCAGAGGATAAACATACTTCTCAATTGTCAAGATTTTCACAGAATATCCAGATTTTTACCTCATAGTTTGGTCTGTTTCTAATAAAATGCTTGGTTTTCTGGCAAATCATTGAGGTTGAAGTCAGAAAAGAATGAACATTTGAATTTGATTCCACACACTTCAGAAAATTTATTGCTAGTGTAAAACCTGTTCTGACAACTTTCTTAGTTTATAAGAGCAATGATTAAATATTTTTGCTATTTCTGGGCCGTTGTCCCCTCATTATTTATGGTTTTGTTTAAATTTTTTGCGCTAAGAAATTGAGAGGTATGGTGGAAAAGAGATTTAGGTATATTAGTACGTTAGCAGCAGTTAGGGCTGCCGCCTCACAGCAGGATGTTCTCCGGTTTGATCCTTGGCTGGGGTGCCTTCTGTACGGAGGCTGCATGTCCTCCCTGTGGTCGTGTGGGTTTCCTCCGGGTGCTCCGGTTTCCTCCCATATTCCAAAGACATGCTGTAAGTGGATTGGATACTCTAAACTGGCCCTAGGCATGAATGCGTGATTGTGTGTGCCTTCCGTGGAAGGCTGGGCGCTGGGCTGGCAACTCAACACCGTAAAAAACTCCACTGCCAATCATGAGCAGAAAGGTGATCTGCTGTGGCGATCCCTAACCGGCAAAAGCCGAAAGAAGAAGAAGTAAGTTCACAAAAGGGTAGAAAAATGATATTAGATGGTAGGTTGGTAGGTATACTACCAAAACTTTTTTTTAATAAAATTTTATATTAATTTAACATATTTACAATATATACACAGAAAGGAAAAAAATTCAACATCAGATATTGTTATACAATGATAGGAATACATTGAATCATCAAGGTAATCTTATACAGTTAACACGTTAAGAATCTTAGTATTTCAATAGCAACATCCGAAGGTTATCCCAACAACTAAAGGTCTTACTGTGATGTATAGATCTTATTCTAATCACTTTTTTCAGTTTTACATAGCCTTTTTGTTAAATTTTAAATGTAGGAACTAAGTTTCATTTCCAATTTTTGTAATAACTTTTCTGGCAACTGCCTAGAGAGCCCAAAAGAGTCTTTGCTGTTTGCCTTTTACAGGTACAAGAAGTGGAACATTTATTAGTATTAACTGATCTAGTTAAAGAACAGTTATCAGACCGTAACTTAAAGAATGTACTTCTCTTTCCAATATGCACTTAATTTTTCACAGTCCATAAACATGTGTCCAATCAGCTTTTACATCTTTACTATATCTCCCAACAAACTGAAGAAGTCATTTTACTAAATTGAGTTTTTATATGTAGTAACATTCTGTGTATATATTTCCAAATAAAAGGCTTTCCATCATAAATTTGAAGAAGTTTGACTAACTGATTTAAGTATCATAGCTTTACTCTTACCATCTGTTGAGTCACTCAATCCACCATTATTTAGAAAGTTCCAGAATTATTCATCAAATTTATTATTATTTATAATTCATTTGTATAAATTGGACACACTTCCTTTGCATGTCAATCAACCTTTGATAACAGCATTCATATATAATAGGAGAATAATGTTCTCTTCCTGTTCACTCATATTATCCACAAATTAATTTGATTTCGTCCTGATAGATATTAATTGGTTAGCAGATTCATTCAGCTTGTATTCTTTCATTAAGTATTGTAGGGACTTAGCTTAGCTTTTCCTTTTTCAAAGCAGTCTGACCATAATACTAATCCATTCATTTTTAGTGCATTCATTTTAACATTGTTCTGAGTTTCCTTAATTCTAGAGGTGTATGCAATAGGAAAACACAAAATTCCATGTTAATATTAATGGAGTTTTTAAAACACATTTCTTAATTGTTTTAAGATTTAATTTCATACATGCAGAGGCTAAAGATTGAAATTAATTTCTTTCTAAGGTAAAATTTCTTAGCCAGATGAAAGGGTTTGTTTATTTATTTATTTTATTTATTTATTTGAATGTTGTAATTAAATCAAAAAGTGCTTCATCAAAATATTGGTTTAAGGGTGTGCACACTTGTGCAGCCAGCTTATTGTACGTTTTTTATTTTTTATATATTTTTTCCTAACAGATTTGTTTTACAATTGAATTGTATAGGCTATAGGTTACATTAAAGGTGGGAAAAGTTTTGACATGATTTATTGTGGTCTCATGTTTTTATATCACTATAACCTGGCATATTAACAGGGGGCATAACTAGTACATAAAAATAGAGGAAAAATTATTCCATGTATTATACATTTATAATCATGAATTTAGGTAGATGTAACTATGTCACTGTGTTTAGTATGCAAGACACTGTAAAAGGTGTAGGTGAGGAGTTTGGGAGCAAATAGGTTATCTGGGTGAGTGAAAAGGGTGGACAGAATATAGAGAGAGAGAAAGTAAAGTGATAACTTGTGATGCGTTTACAGGTTAGATAAGTTAGACATATATCAAGCAGATAGAAAACATCTGCAGAGAATGACAAATTATGTATGCAAAAACTAATACAGCTTGATTTCAGCCCGGAGTTAGACAAGAAGGAATGAATGTTCTTGGATGGCACAGTAGTGTAGCGGTAGTGTTGTCACCTCACAGCAAGAGATGCTCCAGTTCGATTCTTGGCTAGAGTGCCTTCTGTGCTGAGTCTGCAAGTCCTCTCTGCATTCATGTGGATTTCCTCCGGGTGTTTTGGTTTCCTCCCACATTTCTAAGACTTGCATCTGGAGTGTTTCTCCATGGGCCTACACTGAAAATTGGCTTCATTCCAAGTCGGACTTTCCCGATAAACAAATGTTAAGTAAGTAAATAGTCATCCAGGAGTTAAACAAGAGCAGAGCCAAGAATTAGGTAGGACTTTAGAAGTATTTTGAAGTATGAGGGATTGGCAGTGGTTTGGATGTGCTGGGGGGTTAAATTCAAAGTCATGGAGATTTGATTAGAGTAGAGAGCATCTCCATAGTGATTGTTAGCTTTTGTGACTTGTAATAGGAGTTTGTCAGAAGATCTCAGGTGTCTTCTCTTTGACTGAGGCTGAAGTAGATTACCAAGTGCTGGACAGTTGTCAGGCTGGTAAATTATCCCATGGGTCATTGTAAGTTGGGTGCTGGGTAATAAGGTAACTCAAGCCAATTTAGTTGGTTTAAAGCAGTGCAGTGATGGGATCTATCTGGTGAGTTGGTAGCAAATCTGTCAATCTTATTGTAACATGCATCTAGTTTTGTTAAATCTGTTTTCTTCAGGTTGGTGAAGATAGAAGAGGCATAAAGAAGACTAGAGAGTAGTTGAGCCCTGTCAATAGCTTGTCTTGTGGAGTCAATGATGTAAGGTTTAATTCTGTAAAGTAAACCTAGTTTAATATGAACTATTTTATAAGAGACAGGCGTTTGTCAAATCTCAAGTTATTGATTGTAACCCCGAGTAGTTTAGTGTGTGGTGCAGGTTCTGTCTTGGGATTGTTAGAAGAATATATCTGAAAAGGGGAATGCAGATTTGAGGTTTTGCTACTTGTGTAGTTTTGTTGGGATTAAGAATTAACAGAGTTAGACAGCCATGATTCTACTGCTGTGAAGGAAAGCTGGGTTATTTCTAGGAGTTTAGAGAGTGATATTATTACATATTTCAAATGTATCATCTTTAATGAACTTGTAAGAATTTAGTATAATCTGCTCCTGGGTGGATTTCCATTGACTAATGTAGGTTGAGTCTATCCAGAGTATGATAGAGTTAAAACGTGCAGCAACAGAATAAAATTCTACATCTGGGAAGCTGATTCCACCATACTCCCATAATCTTGTATGATTTCTATAAGCAGTTGTCAGCTTTTTAGGATACCATAAGAATGAAGTTAACATTTTTTTCATTTTCTTTAAAACTTTTTGTCAGGTGTTAAAGCTGTTGAATGCAGTACACACACACACACACACACACACACACACACACACATATATATATATATATATATATATATCTTCTTTCGGCTGCTCCCGTAAGGGGTCACCACAGCGGATCATCTGTTTCCATTTCTTCCTGTCCTCTGCATCTTGCTCTTTCACACCAACCATTTACATGTCTTCTCTCACCACATCCATAAACCTTATCTTAGGCCTTCCTCTCTTCCTGTTACCTGGCAGCTTCATCATTAGCATCTTTTTCTCAATATACTCTGCATCCCTCCTCAGCACATGTCCAAACCAATGTAATCTTGCCTCTCTGGCTTTGTCTCCAAACCTTCCAACCTGGGCTGACCCTCTAATGTACTTATTCCTAATCCTGTCCACCCTCGTCACACCCAGTGCAAATCCTACCATCTTTAACTCTGCCATGTCCAGCTCCGACTCCTGCCTTTTTGTCATTGCCACTGTCTCCGACCCATATAACATAGCTGGTCTCACTACCCTCTTGTAGACCTTCCATTTCACTCTTACTGGTACTCATCTGTCGCAAATCACTCTTGACACTCTTCTCCACCCACTCCATCCTGCCTGTACTCTCTTCTTCACCTCTCTTCCACACTCACCATTACTCTGAACTGTTGATCTCAAGTATTTAAATTCATCCACCTTCACCACCTCTACTCCCTGCATCCTCACCATTCCTCTATCCTCCCTCTCTTTCACACACACATATTCTGTCTTAGTCCTGCTGACCTTCATTCCTCTTCTCTCTAGAGCATATTTCCACTTCTCCAGGGTCGTCTCCACCTGATGTCCTTCAAGGATGCATCTGCAGTCATAACATATGGGTTGTCCTGCCTCAGGCAGCCCTTCGGTCGGCCGGATTCCAAAGTCTGGGTCTGGCCTCGGCTGATGTCGCACTTCACCCGACGTCATAGCTCCTGGGGTATAAAGGCATCAGCCGACGCCATTTTCCTCAGTCTTTCTTGCCGCGCGGTGCCCGAAGCAGAAGCTGTTCGCAAGTGCCGGTCGGTCAGATCCAGAGATTTCAGCTACCGAAGACTTCTAAAAAAGCTAAGTACCCCGTTGGGGACTCTTTCTTGCCTCAGCCAATGTCAGACAAAGTAAATAATTGTTTAACTTGTGGGAAACAAATACCTCATAAGGATTTCCACTCTTACTGCCTTCCTTGCTTAGGCCCAGACCACGACGTATCAGCTTGTTTAGCCTGTGCTTCCTTCAACCGACGGACACTTAGACGTCGGTCAGAGTTTGCAGAAGAGTTTTTTGGTTCCGCTTTTGCATATAAAATGCCGTCGGAGAGTCCGACTACACATTTAGCCAAAAAACGCAAGGAAAAGGACCGACACTCGCGGCCCGCGGTTTTGGCTGAAACCACGGTTAGGCCTACCGCGAGTGTCTCGGTTTCGGCTGAAACCGAGTCCTCGGTTCTTCCTTCTGCCGATAGCATGCCTCCGACAACCAAGGCCACAGAGGCCCCGGCTGAGTCGGCTACAGAAATTCCTACCGAAGAAGCAGGCGCACAAGAATTGTCCGACACCATTCCGTTGGACATCTCTACTCCTGCACGTGGGGCAGCTAGACCCCCTGCTTCTATGTCTATTAAGGCCTTCTCCAGGGCTAAAGCAGCTAAACTTTCCAAGGCCTTACCAACAAAAGCTTCCTCTCACAGACCTTCCTCAAGTTCTCAGATTCTCAGCCTTGCTGAGGACCTTATATCTCTGATTAGGGGATCCCAACCTCACCCAGACAGGGCCTCACAACCTCCTCCTGAAAAAAGGCCTAGAAACGATCCCCCTGAACCTCTCTCCTCTGACTATTCCTCGGATGGATCAGATTTATCATACCATCAGGAAGGACCATACTCACCTTATGAGGATTCGGATGCAGAAGACTCGATTCCTTCTGCCTCCCCCCCCAGAAGAATTTTCCTTTGGGGAGACACTACACTCAATGAGGGAACACTTTCAATGGCAGGGTCAGGATTTCTCTGATTCCAGGAAAAGGCTAAGGACTTTTTTACACTTGCCACAGCATAGGCCTTTAGCCATACCACCTGTACTATCAGTTGTTGATGCATACAATGATGCCAGTTCATCCCCTGATTCTCTTCCCCCGGCCCCTGCCAAACCTGACAGATATTACAGGGTCCCGGATTCTCACTGCCACTTGTATAAGGCCCATGCTGCAGACCCAGAAACTATTTCTCAGGGCCCAAAGGGTGTTGCAGCTGCCACTGCCAAAAAACCCCTACCCTCTGAAAGAGAGTCAGGAGCATTAGAGAGATGGGGTAAAAAGGTTTATACATCTGCTACTCTTTCTGCCAGGGCTTTAAACTGTCAATTTCACATGATACAGTACCAGGAATTTTTGTTAGAGCTGAATAAAAAGTTTTCCTCTCCTGAACCTTTAGACCGTAAGTCCCTTCAGGATTTGGTACACAACTCTCAGCAGGTCAGTAATCATTTCTTAAAATGTGGCTATGATGCACTGGAGGCTTCATTTAGATCAGCTATGACTGGAGCAGTGATTCGAAGGCATGCCTGGCTAAAAGAGCAATCCTTGCCAGACCATGTCAAGTCTAAACTCCTAGATGCCCCTATGGAGAAACAAAGTTTATTTGGCTCCCCTGCACAGGAGGTTCTAAAGAAAGTGGAATAAAAAGCAAAATCTGTGCAAACAGTCAAGGATTTTCTGCAGGTCCAACCTCCGAGGTTCAGCAGAAACTGGCCTTCAAAGAATTGGTCCTTTCCAGACACCTCCAGAGCACAGAGAGGCAGAAATAGATGCCCAAGAGGCAGAGGTCAATCAAGGGGTGCCTACAGGGGTCGTCAGTGGCAACCTGCCAACCAGAGGAGTACCGCCACAGCTGCGACTACAACCACTTCCACAGGACAGACACAATGACTTGGCTCTGATCCCGCCTACCAGGGAACAACTGGAAGCACCCTTGGGCGGAAAGTTAGCTTTATTTTCAAAAAACTGGCATTGCATTACAGGAGACAAATGGACATTGCAAACAATAGACAAAGGCTACAGGTTTCACTTCCACAGAAGTCAGAGGCTCTAAAACAAATCATCAACTTACTAAGGATGAGAGCAATAGAAAGGGTACCATCTATGGAACAAGGCCAAGGATTTTACTCCAGACTATTCCTTGTACCAAGAAAAGAAACTCAATGGAGGCCTATTCTCGACTTGTCCGCACTGAACACATATCTCATTGTACCAAAATTCAAGATGCTGACCCTACAGCAACTTCTTCCCATGTTGGGCAAGGAGTCTTGGCTGGTGACTCTAGATCTCAAGGAGGCATACCTGCACGTCCCTATACGACCAGATTGCAGAAGACACCTCAGATTTCTTGCAGGATCAGAGCATTATCAATTTTCAGCATTGCCCTTTGGCTTATCTACTGCGCCCAGAGTATTCACGAAATGCCTGGCATCAGTAATTGCACATTGCAGACTTCAGGGAATTCAAATCTACCCATACCTGGGCGACTGCCTAATACAAGCGGACAACAAGATAAATGATTTGGCCTATGTCATACAACTGTTACAAGCCTTGGGATACACAGTCAACATACAGAAGTCAAGACTAGTGCCATCCCAAAGGATAACATTTTTGGGTGCAGAACTGGACACAATAACTCGGATGGCTTTTCTCACAGAAGAAAAACAAAAGCAACTCCCAGTCTACTTCATGGCATTGACGAGACAAACTCAGATTACTGCAAGGAAAGTCCTGCAGGCCCTGGGTTACATGGCATCTTGCATAATCTTGATCCCACATGCCAGGCTGCATATGAGAAAATTACAATGGTACCTAAGGAATGTATGGTCTCAACACAGACAAAGTCTAGAAACCATGATACCAATCATTCCATGCCTGAAAAAATAATTCCTGTGGTGGGCTCAGGCCTGCCAGACCAACAGAGGGTTGCCTTTCCACAAACCACAACCAAGGCAGACCATCACCACGGACGCCTCAGACCTAGGCTGGTGGGCACACATGGAAGACAAGTGTATCCAAGGCCTATGGTCTCAAGACCAGCTGAGTCTACACACAAATCTAAAGGAGATGCTGGCAGTGAAGCATGCAATCGAGGTATTCAAATCATTCCTCCAGCAAGGACACCTGCTGATAAGGACAGACAATACCACAGTCATGTGGTACATCAACAAACAGGGAGGCACGCATTCCTACCCTCTATGCCGGATGGCAATGGACCTGTGGAACATAGGCCTGAATCTCAACATTCAACTGCAGGCCAGATTCGTACCAGGAAAAGAGAATTCACTAGCAGACAGCTTAAGCAGAACTACCACAGATGCTCACGAATGGATGCTGCATCCAGACATCTTCAAAAACATAACAAAGAAATGGGGAATGCCAGAGATAGACCTGTTCGCCTCCCCACTCAACAACCAACTGAAGAAATTCTGCTCCAGAGAATACCACCCACAAGCCTGGAGGGTGGACTCCCTTTCTTTCAGCTGGAAGGCCCTGACAGTTTATGCCTTTCCACCTCTCCCACTGATGTACAAAGTTCTACTGAAGATCAGGGAGGAACAGCCAAAGGTGATTCTGATAGCTCCAGACTGGCCAAGGCAGCATTGGTACCCGCTTCTGAGAAGCATGTCTCGGATGAACTCATGGCCTCTACCTCTATGGCCTTTACTTCTAACGCAGAACAACTACAAGACCCTGCATCCAAACTTGAAAACGCTGCAGCTAACTGCCTGGAAAATTGCATAGAACAAAACCAATCTGTTTTATCTCAGAGGGTCAAGGACATTATCCTGGAGGCTCGCAGACCCTCCACAAGAAAAACATACTCAGCCAAATGGAAGAGATTCCTTATTTGGAGTGCATCAAAGGGAACAAATGTCACACTGGCAAACCTAGCACACATCCTAGAATACTTAGCAGAACTGTTCCACAATGGACTGTCCTATTCTTCCATTAAGATTCATGCTTCAGCCATTTCAGCAGAGTACAACATGGATCCTCCTATCTTCTCTCACCCTCTTCTCAGACAATTTTTAAGAGGGATCAAAAATGTAAACCCTCCAAGGAAACCACCTCTGCCTACATGGGATTTCAATTTTGTGCTGGAAAAATTAACACTTCCCCCTTTTGAACCAGCAGCATCAGCAGACTTACAGTTCTTATCTTGGAAAACTGCTTTTCTTCTAGCAATCACTTCAGCAAGAAGGGTATCCGAGTTACAGGCATTAATGGCAGTGCAGCCTTTCCTTATCTTTCACCAGGATAGTGTGTCTCTGAGAACCAATCCTACTTTCATGCCAAAGGTGGTATCCAGGGTATCCTTGAACCAAGCTATTCATTTACCTACGTTCTTCCCTAACCCACAGAACAGGGGGGAAAAACTATTGCACACCTTGGATGTGCAGAGACAACTGCGCTACTATCTGGACAGAACTAAAACCAGCAGAAAAACTGACCAGCTTCTGGTAGCATATGCAGCAGGAGTGCAAGGAAAAGCAATTTCCAAACAGACAATTTCAAAATGGATAGGAAATTGCATTCGATTCTGCTACTCTTTTCATGGAAAGATAACTCCTGTAAATATCAGGCCTCACTCTACAAGAGCCACAGCCACCACTACAGCTTTCCTACGAGGAGTGGCTACCAAAGACATTTTAGAAGCTGCTACTTGGAGCTCCGTGCATACATTTGCCAAGCATTACAATCTTCCTTTATACTCCAGATCCCGAGCAGGTTTTGCAACTGCAGTTTTACAGGGGATCTTAACTACACCATCATTATCTTAGTGCCTCCTCCCCCAGTTTGGCTATGGTATTCTACCCATATGTTATGACTGCAGATGCATCCTTGAAGGACATAGTACAGTTTTGTACCTACCATAAATGTAGATGTCCGATAGGTATGCATCTGCAGTCAGGATTACCCACCCTCCTTCCCCTCTGTGGTATTCCTAGGGTACTTACCCCTCTTTTAGCTGGCTGGGGGAATCTATTATGGTGTATTTGTTTGTATGTATATATGTATATATATATATTTTGCTTTCTACTGTTTGGAATTTTCTACATTTATCCAAACTTAGCCTTCCTAGAGGGCACCTGGCATCTGGGGCAAGAAACACTGAGGAAAATGGCGTTGGCTGATGCCTTTATACCCCAGGAGCTATGACGTCGGGTGAAGTGCGACATCAGCCGAGGCCAGACCCAGACTTTGGAATCCGGCCGACCGAAGGGCTGCCTGAGGCAGGACAACCCGTATGTTATGACTGCAGATGCATACCTATCGGACATCTACATTTATGGTAGGTACAAAACTGTACTTTCCCTACTCTCACTACAGAGCACAATGTCATCTGCAAACATAGTCCACATGGACTCCTGTCTGATCTCGTCTGTCAACCTGTCCATCACCATTGCAAATAAGAAAGGGCTCAGAGCTGATCCTTGCTGTAATCCCACCTCTACCTTAAATGCATCCATCACTCCCACCGCAGACCTCTCCGCTGTCACACTACCCTCCTACATATCATGTACCACTCTTACATGCTTCTCTGACACTCCCAAGTTCCTCATACAATACCACATCTCCTCTCTAGGCACCCTGTCATATGCTTTCTCTAAGTCCACAAAGACAAAATGCATCTCCTTCTGACCTTCTCTGTACTTCTCCATCAACACTCTGAGTAAACATCGGATCAGTAGTGCTCTTTCCTGGCATGAATCCATACTGCTGATCACTAATCATCATCTCCTTTCTTAACCTAGCTTCCACTATTCTTTCCCATAGCTTCATGCTGTGACTGACCAATTTAATCCCTCTGTAATTACTACAGCTCTGCACATCACCCTTATTCTTAAAAATCGGTACCAAAACACTTTTTCTCCATTCCTCGGGCATCCTCTCACTTTCCAAGATTTCATTAAATAATCTAGTTAAAAACTCCACTGCCATTTCACCAAAACACCTCCATGCTTCCACAGGTATGTCATCTGGACCAACAGCTTTTCCATTCTTCATCGGCTTCATAGCTATCCTTACTTCCTCCTTGCTAATCCGCTGTACTTCATGATTCACTATTCGCAGATCATCCAACCTTCTCTTCCTCTCATTCTCTTCATTCATCAGCCCCTCAAAGTACTCTTTCCATCTGCTCAACACCCTCTTCTCGCCTGTGAGTACGTTTCCCTCATTATACTAATATATATATATATATATATATATATATATATATATATATATATATGTATATATATATATGTGTATATATATATATATATATATATATATATATATATATATATATATGTATGTATATATGTATATATATATATATATATATGTATGTGTGTATATGTGTGTGTATATATATATATATATATATATATGTATATGTGTATATATATGTATATATATATATATATATATGTATATATATATATATATATATATATATATATATATATATATATATATATATATATATAAAATCTTGGGTAGTATAAACATTTAAGAAGCACTAGCTTATCCTCAAAAGTGAAGTAAATTCCATTTTTAATAAGTAACATCTTCAGTTACTTTTTCAAAATTATTATGGTTAATCGTACATCTGGATAGATTTTTATTCCTAAATATCTTAATTCTTTTCCTTCCCAATTATATTTGTATTTATCCTGAAATTTACTTTCTAGTAATTGATTTAACACTAAAGTTTCAGTTTTATTGCTTTTAAATTTCAGCAGCAATGCATCTTGAAACTTTTCAGATGTCCTTCAAGAATGCAACTGCAGTCATAACATATGGGTTGTCCTGCCTCAGGCAGCCCTCGGTCGGCCGGATTCCAAAGTCTGGTTCCGACGTCGGCTGATGTCGCATTTCTCTCTGATGTCAGAGCGGCTGGAGTACATAAGCATCAGCCAACACCATTTTCTTCAGTCTTTCTTGCCGCGTGGTGCCCGAAGCAGAAGCAGTTCGCAAGTGCCGGTCGGTCAGCTCCTGTATTCTTCGATTCCGAAGTCATCAAAAAAGCTAAGTACCCCGTTGGGGACCTTTTCTTGCCTCAGCCGATGTCAGAAATTACTGAAAAAGTTAACAATTGTCTTTCTTGTGGTAAACAAATACCTCATAAGGATTTCCACTCTTACTGTCTTCCTTGCCTTGGCCCAGACCACGACGTCTCAGCCTGTGCTCACTTCAACAAGCGCACTCTCAGGCACCGGGCGGAGTTCGCTGAAGACTTTTTCGGCGAAAATTTGCTTATACAATGCCGTCGGAACTTCCGACATCGCAAACTCCCAAGAAACGAAAAGAGCGGGACCGACATCCTCGGCCCGCGTCTACCACCGACTCCACGCCAAAACCTACCGCGAGTGCTCCGGTTCCCCCTGAGACGGTTATTCCACTGCTCCGAACCATAGACACCGCATTACCGACGACTCCGATTCCGGATATCACCCCGACGCCAGTTATTGATTTTCCTCCGGATACCGAAACCGAGGAAATGCCCGAGACCATTGCTGTAGATAAGGTCACTCCTGCACGTGGAGCTGCCAGGCCTCCTATGGCCATGTCTATTAAGGCCTACACTAGGGCTAAGGCAGCCAGCAAGACCAAGCATCTTACTGCTAAAGCCTTACCTCACAAATCATGAATATGGCTGCTGACTTAATTTCTATGATTAGAGGTTCATAGGCCCATCCTGAGAGAGGATCCCAGCCTCCTTCTGATAAAAGGCCCCGGGTTGAACCCTCTGACCCTATTCCTTCAGATGAAGATTCTGAGGACTCTGTCCACTCAGATGGCCAGGAAGAGCTCTTCCAGACCTATGAGGACTCGGATGCAGAGGATTCCATCCCCTCGGCCTCCCCTCCTGAGGATATTTCTTTTGGGGAAGTTCTGCATACCATGAGGGAACATTTCAAGTGGCAAGGCCAGGAATATTCTGATTCCAGAAAGCGCCTTCGAACTTTCCTTAAAAAGCCCCAGCACAGGCCCTTAGCTAGTCCTCCTGTGCTTGATGTTTTGGATGATTTATATTCTGACTCTAGTGTTACTCCTGATTCTCTTCCTCCTGCTCCAGCCAAGCCAGACAGGTATTACAGGGTCCCAGAAACACATTCCCATTTATTCAGGGCCCATACTGCTGATTTGGAAACTATTTCTCAGGGACCTAAAGGTGTTTCAGCTTCCACCTCTAAAAATCCTTTGCCCTCCAACAGGGAAGCTAGGTCATTAGAGAGATGGGGTAAAAAGGTTTACACCTCCACTACTTTATCTATGAGAGCTTTGAATTGCCTTTTTCATATGTTACAATATCAGGATTTTTTGTTAGAAGATTTACAGAAAACATTGGCCTCTCCTGATCCTTTAGACAAGAAGTCTTTGCAGGAAGCTGTACATAACTCTCAGCAAGTAAGCAATCACTTCCTGCAGTATGGATATGATGCACTGGTAGCTTCATGTAGGGCAGCTATGACAGGTGCAGTCATTCGTAGACATGCATGGTTAAAGGATCAACCTCTACCAGATCATGTAAAGGCAAAACTTCTGGATGCACCTTTGGAAAAGAACAAGCTTTTTGGTGCTAATGCTAAGGATGTGTTAAAGTCCATCGAGGAAAAAGCAAAATCAGTTCAGACGGTGAAAGATTTCCTCCAGGTTCAACCCCCCCAGATTCAGTAGGAATTGGCCTTCAAAAAACTGGTCCTTTCCTAATCCTGAAAAATTTCAAAGGGGTAAAAACAGACGTGGCCGAGGAAGAGGACAATACAGAGGTCCTTACAGGGGACGACAGTGGCAGCCAGCAAACCAAAGAAATGACACAGGGGTTTCACCTGCCCCAGAGCCACAATCTCAGTGACTTTCCTCTACTGCCGCCTACCAGGGAACAAATAGAAGCTCCCTTGGGCAGGAAATTATCTCTGTTTACAGACAATTGGCACAGATTGACAAAGGACAAATGGATTTTGGACATTATAGACCGAGGTTACAGGTTCCATTTTCATACCTTACCAAGAAAACAAGGCATGCCAAACCTACCACAAAACCAGAGGGCAGAGGCTATCAAGCAAATCTCTCTGCTGACTCGGATGAAAGCAATAGAAAGAGTTCCACAACAAGAACAAGGCCAGGGGTTTTACTCAAGACTGTTCCTTGTTCCAAGAAAAGAATCTCAATGGAGACCAATACTGGATTTGTCCGCATTAAACACCTTTCTCATAGTACCAAAGTTCAAAATGCTGACTCTACAGCAACTCCTTCCCATGCTGGGCAAGGGGTCTTGGCTGATTACTCTGGACCTCAAGGAGGCATACCTGCATGTCCCTATCAGACACAGCTGCAGAAGATACCTCAGATTTCTTGCAGGGCCAGAGCATTATCAATTCTCAGCATTGCCATTTGGCTTATCTACTGCGCCCAGAGTATTCACAAAATGCCTGGCTTCAGTAATTGCTCATTGCAGGCTACAGGGGATCCAAATTTACCCGTACCTGGACGACTGCCTCATACAAGCGGACGACAAATTGATGTTGACAAAAAACTTGGACTATGTCATACGATTACTTCAAGCTCTGGGATACACAGTCAACTTCCAAAAGTCAAGACTTCCAGCAAATAATCTTCTTAGGAGCCAAATTAGACACAGCCTCTCAAATGGCTTACCTAACAGAAGACAAGCAAGAGAAGTTATCTCATTACTTCAAAGGTTTGGCAAAACTTACCCAGATGACTGCAAGGAGATTCCTACAGGCCCTGGGTTACATGGCATCCTGCATTCTCCTGGTTCCATTAGCAAGACTACACATGAGAAAGCTTCAGTGGTACCTAAAAAGCCTATGGTCTCAGCACAGCAACAACTTAGAGACAAACATACCGCTCATTCCATGCCTACAAAAGGAATTCCTATGGTGGGCCTCGGTAAGCCAGGCAAACACAGGTATGTCATTCAAAAAACCACAGATAACACAGACCATGACCACAGACGCCTCAGACCTTGGATGGGGGGCGCACATGGAAAGCAGGTGTATACAAGGACAATGGTCTCCAAAGGAAGCATATCTGCATATAAACCAAAAGGAAATGCTGGCGGTAATGCATGCCATCGAGGCCTTTCAACACCAACTTCACCAAGGCCATTTACTGATACGGACAGACAACACCACTGTGATGTGGTATATAAACAAGCAAGGGGGCACCCATTCTTACCCCCTTTGCAGACTGACAATGCATCTTTGGGAAAAATCACGGAGCCTAAACATTCAGTTACAATCCCAGTTTGTTCCAGGCAAAGACAATGTGCTGGCGGACAGCCTAAGCAGGAATTTCACAGATGGAGGTTACATCCGAAGATCTTCACACAGCTCATTTCGACATGGGGCAGGCCAGAAGTAGACCTATTTGCCTCTCACCTCAACCATCATCTACAAAAATTCTGCTCAAGGACATACCACCCACAAGCTTGGAAAATAGATGCTCTCTCATTCAACTGGAACTTCCTAAAAATCTATGCATTCCCACCTCTGCCACTGATGACCTCAGTATTACTAAAGATCAAAGCAGAGAGACCCAAGGGGATCCTAATAGCTCTGGACTGGCCAAGACAACACTGGTATCCACTACTACGGAGCATATGTCACACCAAGAAGTGGGCCCTTCCCCAATGGCCTCTACTTTTGACTCAACACAACTTCAAAACAGTGCATCCAAACCTTCAGACACTGCAGCTAACAGCCTGGGAGATCCCATGAATAACCTCAACCTATCTCTCTCCAAGGAAGTTCAGCGGATACTAACAGAGGCTCGAAGACCATCCACCAGAAAGGTTTACTTAGCAAAATGGAAGAGATTCAGCATTTGGACATGATGCATCATTATTGAACATCCCACTCATCCTGGAATATTTGGCAGATATGCTAAAGAATGGACTCATATTCTTCCATTAAGATACATGCATCAGCTATTTCAGCTAGATATAACACTGATCCGCCTGTCTTTTCACATCCTTTGCTAAGGCAATTCCTCAGGGGAATCAAGAACATTAAGCCACCAAGAAAGGCTCCAGTGCCAGCCTGGGACCTCAATTTTGTCCTAGAAAAACTGACTCTACCTCCATTTGAGCCAGCAGCTTCAGTTGACTTGCAATTTCTCTCATGGAAGACAGCTTTCCTGTTGGCAATTACCTCAGCAAGAAGGGTTTCGGAACTACAGGCCCTAATGGCAATACCACCGTTCATAATTTTCCACAGAGACAGGTTTTCATTAAGGACCAACCCTACTTTTATGCCAAAGGTGGTATCTAGGGTTTCTTTAAATCAAGCTATTCATCTGCCTGCTTTCTTCCCCAATCCTGAGAATAAGGGGGAAAGACTGTTACATACCTTGGACATTCACAGACAACTTTGATACTACCTGGACAGAACCAAGACCAGTAGGAAGTCTGAACAACATTTTGTAGCTTACGCCCCTGCAGTCCAAGGAAAAGCAATTTCAAAACAGACTATTTCAAAATGGATTGGACATTGCATCAGATTCTGTTATTCCTTTCATGGAAAGACTGTTCCAAACAATGTCAGACCACATTCCACCAGAGCTACAGCCACCTCTACAGCATTCTTAAGAGGGGTGCCTACTAAGGACATTCTAGAAGCTGCTACATGGAGCTCCTTTCATACATTCTCCAAACACTACAATCTCCCTTTATATTCCAGATCCAGAGCAGGCTTGGCTTCGGCAGTCCTGCAGGGTTTGATTGCCACACCATCTCTTTCCTAGAGCATACCTCCTCCCTTAGCTAAGCTATGGTATTCTACCCATATGTTATGACTGCAGTTGCATTCTTGAAGGACATAGTACAGTTTTGTACCTACCATAAATGTAGATGTCCGATAGATATGCAACTGCAGTCGGATTTTCCCTCCCTCCATACCCCTCTATGCCTAGGGTCCACTCCTATCCCTGTTTCTCTTAGCTGGGGATATCTGTTATGGTGTATCTGTTTATTGTTCATTTATTTGTCTGGAATCCTGTTTTTGTCTTCCAATTTGATTACAGCCTTCCTTGGAGGGCACCTGGCATCTGGGGCAAGAAACACTGAAGAAAATGGCGTCGGCTGATGCTTATGTACTCCAGCCACTCTGACGTCGGAGAGAAATGCGTCATCAGCCGACGTCGGACACAGACTTTGGAATCCGGCCGACCGAGGGCTGCCTGAAGCAGGACAACCCATATTTTATGACTGCAGTTGCATATCTATCGGACATCTACATTTATGGTAGGTACAAAACTGTACTTTTTCTCATCCGTTTCTGTGATTGAATAATTTAAATCTCCTGCCGTTAACAAATATCATCTGCAAATATTTTAGATTAAGAATATCTATTAATTGAGAATCCATATTTTTTCCTTTGCTTCTTATATTGCTTAGGATTCAATAGCTAAAGAAAATAATAAAGGCAACAAGAGGCTCCCTTGTTTTATGCCTGTTTAAAATGAATCCTTGATAAATGTAAGATCCAATTTTAAAATATGCTTTGGAGTCTCTGTACAGGTTTTTTTTTAATATTCCAATAAACTGTTCTGGAAATGCAAATGCTTCTAAAATTTTAAACAATTAGTTCAATCTACAGAATCAAAAGCTCTCTTGATGTCTAACCTATTTATGGCCAATTTCTTCATTCCATTTGGTAAATCTAAGGTAATACTACACTTTTTATATTATTGTACATTAATCTATTGACATAAACTCTGATCTTTATTAATTAATCTACTATATCTCTTAATCTTGTGGTGAAATTTGAAGTAAATATTTTATGATCTACATTTAATAATGAAATAGGTCTGTAACAGGAGATTAACATATTATACATTCCTTGTTTAAAGTGTAGGTGAGATTACAGAAAATTTCCATGAGGGAGAAATTATTTTGTCACTCTGAATTATCCTGAAAACTTCACTCAGTAATTTTAAAATATTTAAGTTTAACAGACTATATAATTCCATATTTAAACCATCTAACCCTGGGGCTTTACCAGTTTTGTCTTTTTTAAAGCTTCTTTAAATTCTGTCAGGGTAATAGGCTTATTCATTTGAGATTTTTGATGGTAATTTAGTTTACAGGTAACATTCTTTAAATAATTGTTCATTTTGTAATCATCTCAATTGTTATTTTATCTTTATTAGTAAGATCCACTTGGAATTTTTTAAAAATATTAAGGATTTCTTCAATATCTGAAGTAAGCTTACTAGTGTGAGGATTTTGGATGTTATTGATTTGTCCCTTTTTGCTTAACGTCTTACTTCTGTTGGCTAATCTGCGTAGATTTTTTGAAGTAATTGCCTAACCATGCAATTTTATTTTTCTAAAGCTGTCTCCACTTTATGCATTTTAAACTGTTTGATGTTTTGTTATTAATTTTTTTAATGATTTCTTTATCATCTAATTTCTTTGTTGTTCAGACCTCGCTTTGTATATTTCATTCTGTATTTCTAACAACTCTTTATCCATTGATGTGAAGTTCTCTTCATTTGGTCTTCAACCTGTGGGTTACCAAATTGACACGGATCCGACTCTGACGCATATCTAGCATCTGATCCAAGCTGCAAGCTCCTCCCCTACCCATAATGCCCCTGTCTCCTTCCTCCCTTTAGATCTCATTTGCCGCGCTTCATGTCTGCATGGCAATACGTTGCTCTGAGCTGCTGTTAGGGTAAGTGTTCTACTTATAAATATTTACATCCTCTCTCTCTTTCTTAAAGTTACCTTCTATCTTTCTACCTCCCTTTGCACATTTGTCGGTTTAAACAAAAAAAAAAAACGAACAAAAAATTCTCTCTTTTCCTTGCTATTCAGCTTGTGTGTGTGTGTTTTTTTGTGCAAGTACTATGTGGGGCTCTCAACGTGGTCATGTCTGAGACCCCAAAGCCCCAGGGTTCCTTAAATGCATGGAGTGTGGCCAGAAGCTCTCTCCAGCCGATGGCCAGATTCTGTGTGTGGAATGCCTTGGTGCTGCCTACCTTTAGACCTTCTGCCCCCAATCTGCATGGGGTTCGATCCCCATGCATTGATGGACAGGAGAAACAAATTGATCCTATGAAGCCTTTATCCCCCTCCTAGCATTGAGGCCTAGGCCTCTTCTACCCCAGTTTCGGTTTCCTCCCAGGCCTCTGGGACTCAGCCTCCTGCAAAGAGGTCTGGGGATGGGGACAATCCCAGGAAGCGGTCTCCTGATTACTCTTCCTCCATGGGTCCTCCAGCTAAGGTCCGCTTGGCTCTGAGGATGGAGTCTCCCTGGCTCCATTTCCTAATTTTTCCCTGGAGCCAGAGAAGCTTTAGACCCAGTCACCGACCCAGGTCTCTCCTCACTGCCTCTCTAGGCCGGTGTTGGTGGCCTCCTCATCCAGGTTCACCTGCAGTCTCTCTGAAGTGGAGGTGGACAGGATGATGTGGAAGTTTATCCGCACCCAGATACAGATGAGAGTCATGCCTGCTCCCTCTCCCTCCGGAGAAGGGGGCATGCACTTCCCCTTCATTCCAATTACTCCTTCTCCGATTTGACCCCCGTTTTGGAGCCCTCTGATGAGAGGGCACTCAGCATCAAGGGGTCAGTGCCTATGGTATCTTGTACCTCAATGCAGGCCATGGCCTTGAGCAGGTCAGATCCCATGAGTTTGAATCCGTCCGGCTCTTGGAGCCATAGCCTTGCCGCTGTATCCAAGGGGATGGTTTTGACTCCGAGTTTGTCGGAGCAGAGCCTTCCTCTTGGGATCTCGGAGCCTGGAGGCTCACTTCTGGCTCCTTCGTTGAGTCAGGGGGTTATGGCTCCTTCAGTAGTCCTTTTTAAGGAGGTCTGTTCTCTTTCTGCGTTTGTGGTGGAGAAGGTCCTCTCGATCCCTTCGAGAACCTTGACGAGCTCGTTTTAGGAGTCCACCTCGGATCCCTCTGTTTTTGGTGTGGATCCATCCATTCTGCTACCTCAGGGACAGCCTACCGCCTCTTTGCCGCGGGGAGCTCCCACTTGGGAACAGCAAGATGTTGGCGAATCCTCCCCAGAGACCCCCCCTGATGAGGTGCCTTGCAAATGTACATGCAAAAGGAGGCACTTGGACTCACTCCCACAGTCCCTCACGGAAGACACCAATTTGGAGGAAGGGGAAGGTTCCCCCCAGTCAAACCCCGAGGATGTCTTTGTTGGAAACATCATGGAAATCCTCCACCAATGGGGGGGGGGTCTACCCAAAAACATATTAAAATATATATAACATTATTACAAAATCTCTTTAGTTCATTAAATCTTATCCAACACATGATGATCTTACAACCTTGTCATAGGAATCCCAACCTGAGAATTAATAATCAGTTAATAGATCTAAAAAATTTTCCACTTATAATAAATTTAACGCTACGTGATATATACCCTTATTTGAATTATTCGGCTCATGAATTAAGACAGGAAATGAACCTTTCCAAATCATATTTAATCATATTGAGACAGATTAAAGATCTGTCTATAAGCTACTTTAAAGATTTAAAAATTAATGATGAGGACTTAACGAAATGTACAAATTTATGGCAAGCCCTCTTGCAAGATACTAAGTTCATAACATCTGCATATAAACTAATAAAAGACTTTAAATATCAAGATCACGTCCTTTTGTCAAACTATTGGAAAGAAAAAATACCATTGATTGAAGAAAATAAAATATTAAAAGCAATTAATTTAACAATAAAATCAATTTCCCTCTAAAAGTTAACATTTACCCAAGTCATGATGCTTAATAATGCATACTATACGCGTCTTAGCTTGCATAAATTTAACTCCAAAAATTCTCCTAAATGCCCATATTGTAAAGATGAAACTGCTGACCTCCTTCATATGTTCTGGAGCTGTAAATGTATATACAAACTATGGAATTCGTTAAAACTACAACTGCAAATGATGAGTTATCAAAATTCAACGCATTTTTGGGAATTTACTATATTACATATCCCCCCAAATAATCTATCTAGATCCCAAATGACCATACTTATGAATATCTTTTTGTTAATGAAACTCTATATAGCTACAAATTGGTTGAATCCATCTCAAACTTCATGGGACAACTTCAGGATTTTAGTGATAAAACACATATTAGCCCACAAATTACTAATTAATGATCATACCAAACATATAAATAATCTGAAGATCTGGGAACAATTTTTCAACATTATATTGGCTTAATGTACAGAACCCAGGATAACCCTTGGATATAAATACTATAAAGTCAAATTTTATCAGAAATCAAATTATTATAAGATACTATACCTATTGATAAGAGACTTCATATATTCTTTTTTGTTAAAAATGGAAGCATTCATGTATATAGTGTACATATGTTGTAGGATTGTTAGAAGTACTGTTTGGAAATTACCTGTGTATTTCTCGGTCAAATGTTTGTATGAACAAATTGAAAAATAATAAAGAATTATTATTGAGAAAAAAAAAGAAAAACTTAACAATTGTCTTGCCTGTGGAAAGCAAATACGTCACAGAGATTTTCATTCTTACTGCGTCACCTGTTTAGGCCCAGACCACGACGTTCCTTGCTGTCAGTTTTGTGCCTTGTTTAACGCCCAAACTATTTGTCGGGCTATCTTTGTTGCTAAATTCTTTCGCTCTCGTTCTTCGTATTATGAAATGAATTTGATAAGCCATCCTACTACCGATCTTCTGAAAAAACGTAAGGATAAAGACAGAGACAGACCACATGGGTCCAAAACTGCTGATGACGCTTCCTTTAAGCTAGTCGCCAGTCTGCCGGTACTCAGTGAGGCACCTTCGCAGCCCCTGATACCTGCTTCTACAGATTCACAGGACTCTGCTGAGACCCATTCGGAATCCGGTGTGCTGCGAGATGCTTTTTCGACTATGGAACCTGTGGATGTCTATACCTTGAATGGGTCCGGAGCCGCTGTGCAGGCATGGGCTTCTGAGAGTGTATTCTGACCTTTCGATGTTCGTATTAAACCGACTACTTCATTTTTGACCAAAACTACCGAGTTTCTTGTGCTCAGAGTTCGCACTATGCCTAGAAAACCGACAACCAAAGTGCATGCTCAAGCTCCCATGCCACAGAAATAAATGCTTAGAATGGCTGCAGACCTTATAACTTTAATTAGGGGAAGCCAGCCTTCCCCCTCTAAAAGACAAAGAATTGATTTTCCTTCTGATTCTACAGACCATGAGTCCGATGACTCTGATTCCCTCTGATTACCAGGACTTACCCTTATCTACCTATGAGGATTCCATTCCCTCTGCCTCCCCTCCAGAGGACTTTCCTTTTGGTGAAACCTTACATACCTTAAGAGAGCATTTCTGCTTGGAATGCCAGGATTATCCTCAATCCAAAAAGACAGAATTTTTAGCCTTGCCTCAGCACAGGCCTCTCGCTATACCCCCGTCCTGGATATTGTAGATGATGTCTTCATGGAATCCAGTCTTACTTCTGATACTTTACCACCAGCTCCTAGAAAGCCTGACGGGTACTACAGAGTACCTGACTATCACAAATTTCTCTCTTAAGAATCCCACTGCGGATCCAGAGACCATTTCCCATTAGTAGTAGCATTAAGGCTACTACAGCCAAAAACCCTACCCCTTCGGACAGGGATTCTAGAGCTTTAGACAGATTGGGTAAGAAGGTATATACCTCTGCAACTCGTGCTATCAGGGCTTTGAATTGCCATTTTCACATGTTGAAGTAACAGCAGCATATTATGGAACTAAACAAAGAATGTTGTTGCTTCCAGATTGTACAGAAAATAAAGATTTACAAGAGTTAATGCATTCTGCAAACCAACTTAGTAAACATACTTTGCAGTGTGGTTTTGATGCCTTAGAAGCATCTTGCAGAGCTGCTGTCACTGGGTCTGTACTGAGAAGGCATGCTTGGCTGAAGGAACAAATCTTGCCAGACCATGTCAAAGCAAAATTACTAGATGCTCCATTAAACCAGGAACGCTTGTTTGGCACAAAAGCAGAATAAGTTTTTAAAAAGATGGAGGAAAAAGCTAAATCTATGCAAACTGTTAAATATTTCTTACAGGTGCAGCCACCTAGATTCAGTAGGCATTGGCCTTCTAAAAACTGGTCCTTTCTAGTCTCTCCCAGGCCTTCTCAGTCCAAACCCAGGGGCAACAGACCACCAAGACTACAGTCTCAGGCTATGCGGAGATCTAAATAATGGAGTGCTCCCACATGAAAAACAGGGAGTGGTAAGCCACCCCCTTATGGAAAAGTTCACAATGACTTGTCTATCATCCTTCCCAGCCATGCCCAAGTACTTGCACCCCTTGGAGGAAAACTCACCCTGCATGCAAAAAACTGGATGTGCATTACGCAGGACCAATGGGTCCTAAACATTGTATCCCAGGGATACTGATTCTACTTCCACTCATTGCCAACCCCAAGCGGGTTGCCAGACCTTCCTCCAAACCAGTGGGCAGAGGCTCAAAAGCAAGTACTTTCTCTTCTCAGAATCAGGGCTATTCAGCCTGTTCCAATAGAGCAAAGGGGGACAGGGTTTCTACTCTAGACTGTTCCTGGTGCCCAGAAAAGAGAGCTCTTGGTGCCCTGTCCTGGCTCTGTCAATTCTCAACACCTTCCTGGTGGTCCCAAAATTCAGAATGCTTACACTGCAACAGCTTCTTTCTATGCTAGCCAAGGACGCCTGGCTAATCACCCTAGAATTAAAAGAAGCTTATCTGCACATCCCCATAAGGGAATCTTGCAGGACATATCTACATTTCAGGGCAGGCTCTATGCACCATCAGTTCTCTGCACTTCCCTTTGGCTTATCTACTGCATCCAAGGTATTCACAAAGTGCCTGGCTCCAGCCATTGCATACTGCAGACAGAGAAATATTCAAATTTACCCATACTTGGACAATTACCTGATTCAGGTGGACAGACAAGAATTGCTACTTCAGCACCTGGCATTTGTAGAGAGACTTCTACCTTCTCTGGGTACACCATCAACGAGTAGAAATCACAACTGGTGCCCAGCCAAAAGATTGTATTCCTGGGAGCAAGCTTGAACACAACTTCCCAGATGCATTCCTCACTCCAGAAAACCAGGTTTATTTGACAAACTACTTTAAACTAATGGCCACCAAAACCCAGCTATCTGCAAGAAAAATACTGCAAGCCCTAGGGTTCATGGCCTCATGCATTCTACTAATTCCATATACAAGACTGCATATGAGGAAACTTCAGTGATACTTTAAAAGTCTCTGGTGTCAACATTCTCAGGACCTAGAAATGCTGATTTCTATCATTCCTTGTCTAAGGGCAGTGTTCCTTTGGTGGTCAGAGGCATGCAACCACAACAAGGGACTTCCTTTCACTCAACATCTCGCCGCCCAAACCCTGACAACAGACGCAAGACAGACAACACCACAGTTATGTGGTACATAAACAAGCAGGGGGGAACTCATTCCTACCCACTTTGCAGGTTAGCCATGGCCCTGTGGAACACAGCACTGAGCAACCAAGTGCACCTGCAAGCTCAATTCCTGCCAGGCAAACAAAATTCACGGGCAGACGACTTAAGCAGAAATCTACTGGACCCACACGAGTGGAAATTGAAACCCAACTCATTCAAACTTCTAATCCACAGGTGGGGGACACCAGAGGTGGACTTCTTTGCCTCCCCCCAAAACCATCAATTGAGCAAATTTTGCACCAGGAATACTCACAGCCAAGCGTAGAAAGTGGATGCCCTATCCTTTACATGGGAGAACCTCTCAATTTATGCCTTTCCCCTTCTGGCCCTCCTCTCAAACGTACTTCTCAAGCTCAAACAGGACAGACCAAGGAGAATCCTTATTGCCCCAGACTGGCCACATCAGCACTGGTACCCACTCCTATGCAGCCTGACAGCAGTGCCACCTTGACACCTACATCAGACCCCCTCCCTGCTATCCCAGCAGGAGGGACAGATTTTGCATCCACAGCTGCAAACCATGAACCTTGCAGCCTGGCTTATTCCCTGAATACACAACCAGCAACCCTCAGCAAACAGGTGCTGGATGTCATCCTTGAGGCTAGAAGGCCTCGTACTAGGAAATCCTGTTCAGAAAAGTGGAAAAGATATTGTTCTTGGAGCCACTCTCAAGGAAAGGACACAGCCTTGCCCACCATATCTCAAATCCTAGATTACCTAGCAGAGCTGCTCCACAAAGGCCTATCCTTCTCATTAATTAAGATTCATGCCTCTGCCATCTCAGCTCATTACAATACCGAGCCACCTCTCTTTTCCCACCCTCTCATCAAACAGTTCCTGAGAGGAGCTAACAATTTAAGGCCCCCGAGGTGAGTTCCCACCCCTGCCTGGGACCTTAACTTTGTACTAGAGAAGCTCACGCTTCCCCCTTTTAAGCCTGCTGCTGCAGCAGAGTTAAAATTCTTCAATTGGAAAACAGCCTTACTTCTAGCCATCACTTCAGCAAGGAGAGTGTCTGAGTTACAGGCACTAATGGCTGTGGAACCCTTCATTATTTTCCATGCTGACAGGGTTTCCCTCAGGACTAACCCATCATTTATGCCCAAGGTGGTATCCAGTGTGGCTTTAAACCAATCCATCCATTTACCAACCTTTTTCCCTAATCCTCAGAATAAAGGGGAAAGGATCCTGCAGTCCTTGGAGGTGCATAGAAAGCTCTGGTTCTACCTTGACAGGACTAAACCTTTCACAAAATCTGACCAGCTGCTAGTCAGCTTTGCTACAGGGGCAGAGTGCAAGGCCATTTCCAAATGGATAGCACACTGCATCCATTTCTGCTACAAACACCATGGAAAACCTACCTCACAGGGGATCAGAACTCATTCCACTAGGGCTACCTCAACCTCTGCAGCATTTCTCAGGGGAGTCCCTACCAGGGACATCCTGGAAGCTGCAACCTGGAGTTCTGTACACACCTTCACCAAGCATTACCACTTGTCTATCTTTTCTAAATCCAGAGCTCGATTTGCCACAGCAGTCTTACAAAGCCTGCTAGCTAGCCCTAATACTTCTTGACTGCCTCCACCCATGTTCTTCGTGTTTCACTGTTGCAGTCATTACATTTGGGTAATCTGCTGGCAGGTTGCCCTCAGGCGGCCTGATTAACAAAGTCATGGGTCCTGCGTCGGTTGCTGTCCGTTCTTCCATGACGCCAGGTCATCAGGGGTATAAAACATGCAGCCGATGCCATTACATCAGTCTTTCTTGTCGCGCGGTGCCCGAAGCAGAAGCAGTTTGCAAGTGCCGGTCGGCCGACTCCTGAAATTTTTGTTTTCGAGTTTCTGAACCAAAGCCTTCAACTAAAAGCTAAGTACCCCCGTTGGGGAAACTTTTTCTTGCTCCTTACCGATGTCAGTAAAAGTTAATAATTGCATTACTTGTGGGAAGCAAATACCTCATAAGGATTTTCATTTGTACTGTATTCCTTGCCTAGGCCCTGACCACAACGTGCATTGCAGTCGGTTTTGTGCTAAATTTAATCAACGCACAATTAAATGTCTGTATATTTTTGCTTCTAAATATTTTGGCTCAAGATTTAACTATCCAGAAATGTCATCAGTTAGCAATCCGACTACCTGAATACCTCAAAAACTCAAAGAAAAAGACAGACCGTCAAGGTCCAAAACCGATGATGATGCTTCTCCTAAGCCAGTCGCCGGTTCGCCGGTACACAGTGAGTCGCTTTCGCAGCCCCTGATACCCGCTACTTTTTATTCGCAGGCCTCTACTGAGACCCATTCAGAGTCCGGTATGCCGCGCGATGCTTTAAGTATTGAACCTGCAGATGTCTCTACCTTAGATGGGTCCGGAGCTGCTGAGCAGGCACCAGCTTCTGAGGGTGTTTTCAGGCCTAAAGATTTGTATATTAAACAAACACCATCATCAAAACTAAGGCCAAAATTTACTTCTATGTAAAAAAAAACGACACTTGGGCCACATGTACAGCCCCAATACCTAAAAAACAAATGATCAAAATGGCTGAAGATTTCATTACCTTGATCAGGGGTACCCATCCCCCTCCTGCTAAGAGACCTAGGCAAGGCACTGACTGTGAATCTTCAGATCAGGTTTCTATTTCTTCTGATTCTTCATCTGAACAGGATTTATCTTTACCTACTTATGAGGACTCTGATGCAGAGGATTCCATCCCTTTTGCCTCTCCCCCTGAGGATTTCTCTTTTGGAGAAACTTTACATACCTTAAGGGAACACTTCCACTGGAAAAGTCAGGATTTCTCTGACTCTAAAAAGAGACTTAGGGATTTTCTTCTCCTTCCTCAACATAGGCCTTTGGCTATGCCTCCTCTTCTAGACATTGTTGATGATGTTTTTTCAGAGTCCAGTGTGACTCCTGATTCCCTGCCTCCGGCTCCTAGTAAGCCAGACAGATACTACAGGATTCCTGACTCCCGCAAATTCCTTTTCAAAAACCCTACTGCTGACCCTGAAACCATTTTTCAGGGTCCCAAGGGGGTTGAGGCCTGTACTGCTAAAAATCCTACCCCTTTTGACAGAGATTCCAGGGCGTTGGATAGATGGGGTAAAAAAGGTTTACACGTCTGCAACCTTGGCAATCAGGGCTTTAAACTGTCAATTTCATATGCTTAAATATCAACAGCATGTCATGGGTTTACTTAAACAGAAAATTATGTTGATCTCTGACTGTGTGGAAAATAGAGTTGCAGGATTTATTACATTCAGCTGAACAAGTTGGAAAACATACTTTGCAATGTGGTTTTGATTCCTTGGAGGCCTCTTGCAGGGCTGCTGTTACTGGATCAGTGATAAGAAGGCATGTTTGGCTCAAGGAGCAAAATCTGCCTGACCATGTTAAAGCAAAATTGTTGGATGCTCCTTTACAACAGGACAGTCTCTTTGGTAATAAGGCTGAAGAAGTTTTAAAAAAAGATGGAAGATAAAACTAAATCTATGCAAACTGTGAAACATTTCCTACAAGTGCAGCCACCCAGATTTAGCAGGCACTGGCCTGCTAAGAACTGGTCCTTTCCAGTTCCCACGAGAGCCGCTCAGGTCAAATTCAGACATTCCAGAGGCTCCAGGTTTCAGTCACAAGGAACTTTTAGAACAAAACAATGGGGTGCCTCCACCTCCAAACCGGGAAGCAACAAGGCACCTTCCGATGGTAAACAGTCTCAATAACTTTCCACTACAGTCACCAAGCACTTACCTTTTGGCCGCCCCTTTGGGGGGAAAACTGGCACTTCATGTACAAAACTGGCAACTGATTACCCAGGACAAATGGGTTTTAAATATAGTATCCCAGGGATACAGATTTCATTTCCACACGTTGCCAATCCCAAATGGATGGCCAGATCTGCTTTCAAATCAGTGGGCGGAGGCCCAGAAACAATTTCTGTCCCTCATGAATATTGGGGCTATTCAACCAGTACCAGAAGAGGAAAAGGGACAAGGTTTCTATTCAAGACTTTTCCTGGTACCCAGAAAAGACAAATCATGCCGTCCAATTCTGGACTTATCCATTCTAAATATATTTCTGGACATTCCAAAATTCAAGATGCTGACTCTTCAACACTTACTACCTATGCTAGGCAAAGATGCTTGGTTGGTAACTCTAGACTTAAAAGAGGCTTACCTGCATATCCCAATCAGGGAATCTTGCAGAAGATACCTCTGCTTCAAAGCAAACTACTTGCATTACCAGTTCTCTGCACTGCCCTTTGGCTTATCTACTGTGCCCAGGGTCTTCACAAAGTGCCTGGCACCAGTAATTGCCTTTTGTAGGCAAAGAAATATTCAGATTTATCCATACCTGGACGATTGCCTAATTTAGGCAAAATACAAGGACACTCTTCTAAAGCATCTGGCATTTGTAAAAAGGGATGTCCTTCATGGATGCATCTGCAGTCCTTACATATGGGTTGTCCTGCCTCAGGCAGCCCTTCGGTCGGCCGGATTCCAAAGTCTGGGTCCGGCATCGGCTGATGTCGCCCTTTTCCCTGTCAGAGCGCCTGGGGTATAAAAGCGTCAGCCGACGCCATCTTCCTCAGTCTTTCTTGCCGCGTGGTGCCCGAAGCAGAAGCAGTTCGCAAGTGCCGGTCGGCCAGCTCCTATGATTTCAGCTACCGAAGTCTTCAAAAAAGCTAAGTACCCCGTTGGGGACTCTTTCTTGCCTCAGCCGATGTCAGATCAAACTGTTAAAGTTAATAATTGTTTAAAATGTGGGAAACAAATACCTCATAAGGATTTCCACTCTTACTGCTTACCTTGCCTAGGCCCAGACCACGACATCTCAGCCTGTACAGCCTGTGCTTTCTTCAATAGACGCACGCTTAGGCGTCGGGCAGTGTTTGCAGAGGAATATTTTGGGCAAATTTACTGCTATAAGATGCCGTCGGAGCTTCCGACAGCTCATTTACCCAAAAAACGTAAGGAGAAGGACCGACACACTCGGTTCCGGCCGACTCCATGCCCAGGCCTACCGCTAGTGTCTCGGTCTCTGCTGAAACCGAATCTCTACCGATTCCGACCGACAACACCGCACAACCGGTACCTTCGGTACCGGAGGCTTCCACTGGGTCGGTCTTAGAATTACCTTCTGAAACCGATGCCCCGGAGATATCCGACACCATTTCTGTGGATAAAACTACCCCAGCACGTGGGGCAGCCAGGCCTCCTGTATCCATGTCCATTAAGGCTTTTACTCGTGCTAAAGCTGCTAAACAGCCAAAATCTTTCCCTCCCAAGGCTATTCCTCAGGGATCCTCTACAGGTTCACAAATTTTAAGCTTAGCTGAGGATCTTATCTCCTTAATCAGGGGTTCTCAGCCACACCCAGACAGGGGCTCTCAACCTCCTCCAGGCAAAAGGCCCAGGGTTAGCAGACAGATCCCCAGTCCTCTGATGAGGCCTCAGATGACTCTGCCCTTTCAGATTACCAGGAGGAGGCCTTTCCGGCCTACGAGGATTCTGATGCAGAGGAATCTATTCCCTCGGCCTCCCCCCCTGAAGAGTTGTCCTTTGGGGAGACCCTTCACTCCATGAGAGAGCATTTTAAATGGCAAGGCCAGGAATTCTCTGATTCCAGGAAGAGGTTAAGGACTTTTTTGCATTTGCCTCAGCATAGACCTTTGGCTATTCCTCCTGTTTTAAATGTCATAGAGGATGTGTACTCCAAGTCTAGTATTTCCCCAGACTCCCTCCCTCCGGTTCCTGTCAAACCCGACAGGTACTACAGGGTCCCGGACACACATCTATTCCTTTACAAGGGCCACTCAGCTGACCCAGAAACTATTTCCCAGGGGCCTAAAGGGGTTGCAACCTCCACTACTAAGAACCCACTTCCTTCTGAAAGGGAATCCAGGGCCTTAGAGATGGGGTAAAAAAGTGTACACTTCTTCCACTCTTTCTATGAGAGCATTGAATTGTCAATTCCATATGATACAGTATCAAGAATATCTGTTAGATGAATTGCATAAAAAACTAACCTCACCTGAACCCCTAGATCGCAAGGCACTTCAGGATCTGGTGCAGAACTCCCAGCAGGTTAGCAACCATTTTTTACAGTGTGGTTATGATGCATTGGAAGCTTCATGTAGGTCAGCAATGACAGGTGCAGTCATACGTAGACATGCTTGGCTGAAGGAACAAACACTGCCAGATCATGTTAAAGCAAAGCTTCTGGATGCACTCCTGGAAAAACAAAAGTTATTTGGTTCCACGGCTCAAGAGGTCTTAAAGAAATTTGAGGAAAAGGCTAAGTCAGTACAGACAGTCAAAGATTTTCTCCAGGTCCAACCACCAAGATTCAGCAGAAATTGGCCTTCTAAGAATTGGTCCTTTCCAGACACAGACAGATTTCAAAGAGGCAAAAATAGGCGTGCCAGAGGTAGAGGGCAAGCTAGAGGCTCCTACAGAGGACGTCAATGGCAGCCTCCTAACCAAGGAGGTAGTGCAGGACCTACACCTGCTGCACAAGGACAAACTCAATGACTTGACTCTGGCCCCGCCAACCAGGGCTCAATTGGAAGCACCTTTGGGCGGAAAGCTATCTTTATTCTCAGAAAATTGGCACATTATTACAAGGGACAAATGGATACTGCAAATAATAGACAAAGGATACAGATTCCATTTTCATACATTACCAAAAGGACAAGGCATGCCAAATCTGCCACCGAATCAGAGAACAGAGGCTTTCAAGCAAATTTCCAACCTACTGCAAATGAAAGCAATAGAAAAGGTTCCTCTCATAGAACAAGGCCAAGGATTTTATTCCAGACTATTTCTTGTCCCAAGAAAAGAAAAGCAATGGAGGCCTATTCTGGACTTGTCCGCACTAAATACTTACCTCATTGTGCCAAAATTCAAAATGCTGACCTTACAGCAACCCCTTCCCATGCTGGGCAAGGGGTCCTGGCTGGTAACTCTAGACCTCAAGGAGGCATACCTGCATGTCCCTATCAGACAAAGTTGCAGAAGACACCTCAGATTTCTTGCAGGTTCAGAGCATTATCAATTCTCAGCATTGCCCTTTGGCTTATCTACTGCGCCCAGAGTATTCACAAAATGCCTGGCATCAGTAATTGCACATTGCAGACTTCAGGGGATTCAAATATACCCATACCTGGACGACTGCCTTATACAAGCGGACAGCCAACAAACATTGGTAAAACACTTGAATTATGCCATCCGCCTACTTCAGGCTTTGGGATACACCGTCAACATTCAGAAATCAAGACTTGTTCCATCCCAAAGAATAATTTTTCTGGGTGCAAAACTAGATACAACCACCCAAATGGCTTTTCTCATAGAAGAAAAACAAGAACAACTACCGGATTATTTCAAAAACCTGACAAAACAAACCCAACTGACTGCAAGGAAAATCCTGCAGGCCCTGGGTTTCATGGCATCTTGCATTCTTCTGATTCCACAAGCAAGGCTGCATATGAGGAAACTACAATGGTACCTAAGGAGTCTATGGTCTCAACACAGTCACAGCCTAGAAGCTTTGATCCCCCTCATTCCATGCCTTCAAAAGGAATTTCTGTGGTGGGCTCAAGCAAGCCAGTCAAACATGGGTCTGCCTTTCAGCAAAACAAATATCAGCCAAACCATTACAACGGACGCCTCAGACCATGGATGGGGAGCACACATGGAGGGCAGATGCATTCAAGGACAATGGACACAAACAGAATTTCGCCTGCACATAAACCAAAAGGAAATGCTGGCAGTGATACATTCAATCGAGGCCTTCAAGCACTTCCTACATCAAGGCCACCTGCTAATAAAGACAAACAATACCACAGTTATGTGGTACATAAACAAGCAAGGAGGTACCCATTCTTACCCTCTTTGCAGGCTGGCAATGAATCTTTGGGAACTTTCCCTAAAACTCAATATAGAGCTGCAATCCAAGTTTGTACCAGGAAAAGACAATGTACTGGTGGACAGCCTAAGCAGAAACATCATGAATCCACACGAATGGATGCTGCACCCAGACACCTTTCTTCAAATAACACAATCATGGGGAAGGCCGGACATAGATCTTTTTGCCTCCCACCACAACCATCAACTGAAGAAATTCTGCACAAGGACATACCACCCACAAGCATGGAAAGTGGACGCTCTCTCTTTCAGCTGGAATACTCTAACAGTATATGCATTTCCACCTCTTCCGTTAATGACCAAGGTCTTACTGAAGATCAGGACAGAACAACCAAAAGTGATTCTGATAGCTCCGGACTGGCCAAGACAACACTGGTACTCACTGTTAAGGAGCTTGTCACGCACGAAACCGTGGCCTCTACCACAATGGCCACTTCTTCTGACACAGCACAATTACAAAACTCTGCACTCCAGCCTAAAAACCTTGCAGCTGACAGCCTGGAAAATACCTTGACTCCTCACCTGGATAAACTATCCAAAAGGGTAAAGGATATCATCAAGGAAGCTCGGCGGCCTTCCACAAGAAAGGCATATTCAGCAAAATGGAAAAGATTTCGCACTTGGAACTCCACAAAGGGCCAAGATCCGACAGTAATGAGCATTCCACATATCCTGGAATACTTGGCAGAAATGCTCCATAATGGCCTTTCTTACTCTTCCATAAATATTCATGCTTCAGCAATTTCAGCTGAGTACAACACTGATCCACCTGTATTTTCTCATCCGCTGCTAAAGCAGTTTCTAAGAGGGATAAAAAACATCAACCCTCCAAGGAAACCACCAGTGCCTACATGGGACCTTAACTTCATGTTGGAAAAATTAACTCTACCTCCCTTTGAACCAGCAGCATCTGCAGAACTACAGTTCCTGTCTTGGAAGACTGCCTTCCTTCTGGCCATAACCTCAGCAAGAAGAGTATCTGAGTTACAGGCCCTCATGGCAGTACAACCATTTCTTACTTTTCATCAGGACAGAGTCTTATTGAGAATCAATCCTTCATTCATGCCAAAGGTGGTATCCAGGGTCTCACTGAACCAAGCTATTCACCTGCCTACCTTCTTTCCAAATCCACAAAATAAAGGAGAGAAACTTCTGCATACCCTGGACATTCACAGACAGTTGCACTACTACTTGGACAGAACTAAGACTTATAGGAAAACTGACCAACTTTTTGTAGCATATGCTGCTGGTGTACAAGGAAAACAATTTCCAAACAGACAATTTCAAAATGGATAGGGAATTGCATTCGATTCTGTTACTCTTTTCATGGCAAATCTGTGCCAGCCAACATTAGACCTCATTCCACCAGAGCCACAGCCACCTCCACAGCCTTCTTAAGAGGGGTGGCTACAAAGGACATCTTAGAAGCTGCTACATGGAGCGCCGTGCATACATTTTCCAAGCATTACAACTTACCTTTATATTCCAGATCCAGAGCAGGCTTTGCTACTGCAGTCCTGCAGGGCATTTTAGCTACACCATCCTTTTCTTAGGTCCTACCACCCCCAGCTTGGCTATGGTATTCGACCCATATGTAAGGACTGCAGATGCATCCTTGAAGGACATAGTACAGTTTTGTACCTACCATAAATGTAGATAGGTATGCATCTGCAGTCAGGATTTCCCTCCCTCCTACCCCTCTGTGGTTTTCCTCGAGTATTTATCCCTCATTCCAGCTAGCTGGGGTTATCTATTATGGTGTATTTGTTTTATATTACTGTGCATGTTTGGAATTTTTTGCATCTCTCCAAATTTAGCCTTCATTAGAGGGCACCTGGCATCTGGGGCAAGAAAAAGTGAGGAAGATGGCGTCTGCTGACGCTTTTATACCCCAGGCGCTCTGACGTCGGGGAAAAGGGCGACATCAGCCGACGCTGGACCCAGACTTTGGAATCCGGCCGACCGAAGGGCTGCCTGAGGCAGGACAACCCATATGTAAGGACTGCAGATGCATACCTATCGGTCATCTACATTTATGGTAGGTACTCTAACTTGTCTAGGGTACACCATAAATGAAAATAAATCACAATTGGCACCCTCTCAAAAAATTATATTCCTAGGTGCAAGCTTGAATACAACTGCCCAGATGACTTACCTTACGCCAGAAAAGCAAATTCAGTTGATGACTTACTTCAAACAGGTGGCCACAAAAACCCAGCTATCTGCAAGACAAATTCTGTAGGCCTTGAGATTCATGGCCTCCTGCATTCTTCTAATTCTATATGCAAGACTGCATATGAGGAAACTTCAGTGGTACCTAAAACGTTTATGGAGTCAACTTTGTCACAGCCTGGAAACAATTATTTCTATCATACCTTGCCTGCAACTAGAGTTCTTATGGTGGGCAGAGGCCTGCCACCAAAATAAGGGACTGCCATTCACTCCACCGCCTGCTGCCCAAACCCTAACTACAGACGCATTAGACTATGCTTGCGGGGGGGCGCATCTGGCAGGGAAATGCATTCAGTGCAAATGGAGCCCAAATCAAATGCACCTACATATCAATCAGAAAGAGATGATAGCTGTACAGAATTCTCTGACAGCCTTCAAGGGCTATCTTCATCCAGGACAACTACTGATAAAGACAAACACCACCACAATCATGTGTTACATAAACAAGCAGGGGGGTACACATTCCTACCCCCTTTGCAGACTAGCCATAGCATTGTGGAACACGGCCTTGACTTATCAAATACATCTACAAGCTCAATTCCTGCCAGGAAAGCTAAATACTCTGGCAGACGAACTAAGCAGAAATCTTATGGACCCACACAAATGGAAACTGGAACCACAAGTTTTCAGCATGTTGACACGCTAATGGGGGAGCCCAGACATAGATCTTTTTGCCTCACCCCAGAACTATCAGTTGGACAAATTCTGCACAAGAATTCATCACAAAAAAGCTTGGAAAGTGGATCCTGTATCATTCAGCGGGAAAAAACTATCAGTCTATGCTTTTCCCCCTCAACCTCTGCTCTCCAAAGTCCTACTAAAAGTCAGACAGGACAAACCAAAAATTATTCTGCTTGCTCCAGACTGGCTTCGCCAACACTGGTACCCTCTCCTGCGCAGTGCGTCACACCTTCCTCCGTGGCACCTGCCTCAGACACCTTACCTACTGTCTCAGCAGAACTACCAAATTCTGCACACTCGGCTCCAGACTTTGAATCTTGCAGCATGGCTAATCAACTGATTTCACCCATGGCATCTCTCAGCAAACCTGTGATGGATGTCATTTTGGAGGATAGAAGGCCAAGTACTAGAAAGTCTTATGCTGACAAATGGAAAAGATTCAGTGCCTGGAACCATGCACAAGGAATAAGCACAGCAATGCCCAATGTTCCTCAGATTCTGCAATACTTAACTGAGATGCTTCACAAGGGCCTATCTTTTTCTTCCATAAAAATTCATGCATCTGCCGTTTCAGTTCATTACAACACAGAACCTCCCCTCTTCTCTCATCTTCTGCTGAAGCAGTATCTCAGAGGGGCCAAAAATTTAAGACCTCCCAGGAGAGCACCAACTCCTGCATGGGACCTCAATTTTGTTTTGGAGAAACTCATTCTACCTCCTTTTGAGCCAGCTGCTACTGTGGACCTAAAATTTCTTTCTTGGAAAACAGCTTTTCTTTTAGCAGTCACTTCAGCTAGAAGAATTTCAGAATTACAGGCTCTTATGGCAGTGGAGCCTTTCATTATTTTTTATCTGGACAGGGTGGCTCTCAGGACCAATCCATCCTTCATGCCTAAGGTGGTATCCAGTGTGGCTCTTAATCAGACCATTCATCTGCCAACTTTTTTCCCAATCCACAGAACAAGAGTGAGCGGATTCTGCATTCGTTGGATGTACACAGGCAACTAAGAGTCTACTTAAACAGGGCAAAATCTTTAAGAAAATCTGAACAACTACTGGTGGCATTTGCTGCAGGGGCAGAGGGAAAGGCTATTTCAAAGCAGACTATTTCCAAATGGATAAGCCATTGTATTCATTTCTGCTATATGCACTATGGTAAACCTGTCCCCAAGGGGATCCGATCTCATTCCATCAGGGCTGCATCTACTTCTGCAGCCTTTCTCAGAGAGGTTCCTACCAGAGACATCCTAGAAGCTGCTACCTGGAGCTCAGTTCATACATTCACCAAACATTACCATTTACCTCTCTTCTCTAAATCCAGAGCTGGCTTTGCCACTGCTGTCCTGCAGGGCCTTATAGCTGCTCCTAATGCTGTATAAATCCATCCTCCCAACCATAGCTTTGGGATTCTACCCAAATGTAATGACGGAAACAGTGAAACACGAAGAACATAGTACAGTTGTGTACACTTACCATAAATGTAGATGTTCGAGTGTATTCACTGTTGCAGTCCTGGTTACCCTCCCTCCAGCCCCCTCTTTTTCTGTAACTATACCTCACCTTTCTTTTACTATGCTTAAAAGCCTTTTTGGTGTATTTGCTTTTATTTGGAGGTATATGTTTTGTGTTTTAAATTATATGTATATACTTTGCTCCCCATTTGGGGGGGCACCTGACATCTGGAGCAAGAAAAACTGATGTAATGGCGTCAGCTGCATGTTTTGTATCCCTGATGACCTGACGTCATGGAAGAAGGGACGGCAACCGACGCAGGACCCAAGGCTTTGTTAATCAAGCCGACTGAGGGCAACCTGCCAGCAGATTACCCAAACGTAATGACTGCAACAGTGAATACACTCGAACATCTACATTTATGGTAAGTGTACACAACTGTACTTTTCTCAGCTTTGGGAATCAACCCAAGTGTGATGACTGCAATAGCGAAACACGAAGAACATAGTACAGTTGTGTACACTTACCATAATTCGAGTGTATTCACTGTTGCAGTCCTGGTTACCCTCCCTCCACCCCCCTGACTTTTCTATACTTTTTACCTATCCTCTTTTTGGCCATATCTTATGGCAATGGTATTTACTTTTTACTGGAGGTGTTCCACACCATGTAATTGCTTCCTGTTTTGGGGGCTCCTGACATCTGGGGCAAGAAAAACTGATGTAATGGCATCGGCTGCATGTTTTATACCCCTGACGACCTGACATCATGGAAGAGGCGACAGCATCCGACACAGAAATCCCCCAAGACTCTGGTATTTGGGCCGTCTGAGGGGTACCTGCAGGCAGATAGCCCAAGTGCGATGACTGCAACAGTGAATACACTCGAATCCCCTTACATTTATGGTAAGTGTACACAATTGTACTATCCGTTCACTGCCCCAGTTTCTGCAGTTTTAGAATTCTTGGCAGGCATTTTTCAGCAAGATGCCGGTTCTACTATCAAGGTCCAACTAGCAGTGATTTCATACTTCTGTGTAGGTGATAATATGGCTTCCTTAGCTTCTTCCAAGCTTTGCAAAGCCTTCTTAAAAGGCACTTTTCCACTACAGCCACTGGTCAAGGAGCCTACATCACCGTGGGATCTTACGTTAGTACTGCAAGCTCTAATATCATCCCCCTTTGAGCCTGCAGCCTCAGTGGATTTGCAGTTTTTGTCCTGGAAGACTGCTTTCTTGGTTGCTATTATATCTGCCAGGAGGGTTTCAGAGCTTCATGCATTGTCGGTCAAACCCTCTTATTTGATCTTTCATAAGGACATGGTATCCTTGCATACTAATTCATCCTTTCTTCCTAAGGTAGCTTCATAGTCTAATATTAATCAGGTGATTAATCTTCCGGTCTTCTCAAATTTTCAAAATAAGGGAGACTACAAATTGCACATGTTGGATGTGCACAGACAGTTGCGTTTTTACGTGCACATGACTAAATCCTTTTGTAAGTCTGACCAACTCTTCATTTCCTGCTCTAAGCCCTTTTTAGGGAAAGGAGTATTGAAGGTCACCATTGCCGTTGGCTTTCTCAGTGTATTACCTTGACATATCCCCACCAGGTCATGTGAAGGCACATTCCACTAGATCTATGGCTACTTCAGCGGCCTTTTGGTTCAGAGTATAATTGGATGACATTTGCTTTGCGGCTACTTGGGCTTCTTCACATACCTTCATCTCGCATTATAAGTTGGACATCGTATCCAGGACCAGGGCATCCTTTGGCTCTGCCGTGCTCCAGAATTTACTTCCTTGAGGTCCTCCCAGGTGTTTAGCAGCTGGGGAAAGACCAAATGTAGACAACTTCAGATAAAGATGTTATGTACTCACCATAACATTCCATCTGAGTTGTTCTTCATTTGACTTCATCTGTTCCTTCCTCCTTCACTCTGCTTTGCACAGACTGTGTGGTGTTCTGGCTAGTAGAGGATGTGGTCACCACTAGGGTGCCTTAAATCCTCCGTTTTCTTGCTTATGGAGATAATTAGCATGGAACAAAGTGTTGGGTCGGGTTGGGATGCTAAGTTAGGCAGCAAACTTGATCTTAAGGGTGGAAGGTGACGGGGCAGTCTGGGTAGGAGAGGAGCTTGGAGCTCGGATCAGATGCTGTATATGCAGCCAAGTCGGATCCGTGCCAGATCCAGTAACCTACAGGGTGAAGACAAATGAAGAGCAACAACTCAGATGGAACATTATGGTGAGCACATAACTTCTTTTTTCATTTTATTACTAGCCCATCTTCCCATTCTATCTTTAATGTGCATTTTAAGGAGTCCTATAGTATGACTTTACTAACCTGACCATTATTCAAGGATAGAGAATCTTCAATTTGTTCCTTAAGTTAACTCTTAAACTCTGTTAATTTCTTCATGTATACTGGGATTCTATAAATCTGAAATTCCTTTATATCCATTGCTGTAGTAATATTTAGTGCATTATGATCAGTACAGGACAAGGAATAGTTTTAAAATAATTCACTTTATTAAGTAAATCTATAGAGGCATAAATACTATAAATTCTAGTTTGGGTCCCATGTGCATAAAATTAATGAGTGAAGAACAAGTTATCTTTTGCTTTTACTAGTAAATCAACCAAATTATTACTAATCCATCTATTTAGTGCTTTAGCTGATGCTAGTATGTTAGCTTTCTTCTGTTCACTTGTATCTTGTGTTCTAGATATGCAGTTAAAATCCCCTTCTAAAATTAAACTACCTTTCAATGATGTAAGTTTGTGATCTGTAGCCACTCTTGCAGCTATTCCAGTGAGCCAGTAAAAATAGCTAATGCGTAGAGTTTGCCATTATATTTAATTATTAGAAATGTATGCATTCATAGGTTCACACTAGGCTATCTGCCCTAGGGCATTTATAAGCCTAGCCAGTGTGTGTGTGGCTTTCGCCACCCATTTTATATTAATTTTGCTATGCCCTTTTTCGAGGTTAGTATACTGTGCCTCTGTCTAACAGTGACACAGAAGTGATACCCGGGGTAAACATACGATCTCCCATCCACTCATCAAGATTCCTCTTGAAGAGAGTCAATGAGGGACTCTGCCTAACCTGGATTGGGATTTTATTCCAGAGTGAAGGGAGCCTCTGGGTTATGAATCTGTCCCTCCAGCATGTCCTATTTATTTCAGTGCTGAGGTTCAAGTCTCTCGAGCTCGTAGCTCGATGGGATTTGGATTTTCTGAGGTGCAGCATGTCCATTAATTCCGGGTTGGACATGGCTTTATACATCAGGCACAGATCGCCTCTGAGCAGTCGGTATGCCACTGAGTAGAGCTGGAGTTTCTTTAACCGGGCAGCATATGGCATCTGTTTGAGCCCTTTGATCCTTTTGGTGAGGTACTTTTGGGGTCTTTCCAGTTACTGCAGGTTTCTGGTAAGGTACATCCCAAAAGGGGCATTGTACTCAATTATGGGCCTGATGAGGGATGAGTAAAGAGGCACGATGACCTCCCTTGATCTAGATGTGAATCCCTTCATGATTAGGTGGGCTGTATAAAATGTTTTTCTAACCACTTTGGCCACGTGGTTGTCAAATGAGAGATTGCTATCAACTTGGGACCGCAGGTCCCTAATTACTTCTTCTGTACTTAATGGATTACCACCTATGTGGTAATTTGTGGGCACTTTGTTTTTGCCAAAGGGGATGACTATACACTTTTTGGCGTTTAGCTTGAGGCCATGGCTCTGGCACCAGTTGTCTGTTTCTATGAGGCCCTTTTGGAGGATGCTTGTGTCAGTTGGAGAGTCGATTATGGCGCCCAGTTTGCAGTCATCTGCGAACTTGGTCAGCCACAGTCCTTCCGTGTTGGCCTGTACCTCCGAGAAATATATACCGAACAAGAGAGGTCCCAGGACTGAGCCTTGTGGGAAGCCACTTGTAACTGGTTTGGAGTCTGACATGGCTCCAGCAATTCTAACCATGTGGGTTCTGTCCTTGAGCCAGTTTGCAACCCATCTAGTGATATAGGGGTTTATATTTAAGCTGGTGAGCTTATCTATAATGCCCAAGTGGGGTATTGTATTGAAGGCTTTTGCGAGGTCCAGGTAGGCTGTGTGGACCACCTTCCCCTCATCAATGGCCTTGGTGACTGTTTCAAAGAAATCAACCAGGTTTAAGAGGCAGGATCTGCCCTTAAAGCCGAACTGGGTAGGATCCAGTGTCTGTAGGTCCCCAATATCTTTATTTATGAGGTCCATGATGATCCTTTCCATAGCTTTGCAGACCAAGCTAGTCAGGCTTATGGGGCAATAGTTTCCAGGATCCATTGAGGCACCACCTTTGTGGAGAGGGACCACTGTTGCTGTACGCCACTCTTTGGGTACATATCCTGTAGTAAGGCTGAGATTGAACAGTAGTTTTATGTTTGGGTTTAGCTCTTCTTGGAGTTCATGTAGGACACAACCCGGGACACCGTCTGGTCCCGTTGATGCTGTGTTTTTTGCTTTGGAGAGGGCAGCTCTTACCTGAGCATCTGAGATGTCAGGGGGGCAGCACTCTGCTGGGATAGATATTTGCCCTTTTGGTGGGGGAGGGAGGAGTTTGCACTGAACCTGTCAGCTAGGATGTTGGCAATGTCTGTGGGTTCGGTGTATTTTTTGTCATTTTGGACTAATTCTGAGCATATCTGGGAATTCCCACCCAGGTTCCTAACATAACTAAAGAAAGCCTTGTGATTATCCTTAGTGTCCTGTGCAATTTTTCTCTTGAAGCTGGCCTTAGATGATTTTATGAGTGCCCGCAGTTTTTTGCTAATAACTGATCAGAGATGCCTTCCCTTTGTGGGATTTTGCTCTATCATGTAGTAGCTTCCTCCTTCTATTGTATAGTTTGTTTATGGCCGGGGTCCACCAGACAGGACGTCTGCCTTTGGAGGATTGGGTCTTGGTTTCATTTGGAATTGCATGATCCATGCATTCCTGAAGGTGTTTATAGAATGCGTTTATAAAGGATTCTGCAGTCTGGGCCATATTTTCCACAGGCCTGGGGCTTTCAAGGATTCCACCTTGGTTTTGAGGAGTGTGAAATTTGCTTTAGAGAAGTTTTTCACTGTGGTTTTCAGGGCAGGGGGTGGAGTCGGGATGTGAATATCCAGTGAGATTAGTTTATGGTCTGATCTTACCAGTGAGGGATACACTTCTGGTCTGGAGCATAGAGTCCCCATGTTGGTGATGATCAGGTCCAGTATATTTTCCCCTCTTGTGGCAGTGGTAGCAAGTTGTTCCATAGCATTTGAGTTTCTAAATTCTAGGAACCTTTGGGCTAGGGTGTTGGAGCTAGAATAATGCTCCCAGTCTATGTTTGGGTAGTTGAAGTCACCCAATATAATGGTGTTTGGAGAGACCTTCATATTTTCTAGTGTTCTCAGGCTGAGTGGGGTTCCTGGGTTTGGGAGGGTGGTCTGTAGCAGGCTATAAACTGGAAGGCAATTTTACCCGCAGTTAGTTGCACATGGATAGTCTCTGATGCTTTGTGCTGTGCCACCAACCTGGAGGTGTGGGTATCTTTGACGAATATTGATACTCCCCGTCCTTTTGTGGTTCGGTCCAAGTTTTGGGGCCGAAAAGCATGGTATGAGGTATAACCTGGTAGTGCTGGGGTGCTCTCGGGAGCCTTGAACCAGGTTTTTGTTCCTGTACAGATTTCGATGTTCTCTATGCTAAGGAGAGTTTCGAATGCGTGCATCTTGAGGTTTAGACTTCTGGCGTTGAGTAGCATTACTCTTAGTTTCTTATTCCTTGTGATACCTATGGAGGTGGGTTTGTCTTTTGAGACTTGCCTAAAAAAGGCACTATGGGGGTAGCAAGAGCCTTTGCCAATATCTGAAAGCCCAGGGGTGACAGGTGCAAGCTGTCCCTAGCGAGCATCGTGGCTTGTCGAGCATGTCAGGCATTGGATCCCCTTTGAATGACACCAATACTTAAGCCAATTGTTGAAATTGATCATCTTGTCTTCATAGTGTGGCATCATTCATGGTGAGGGTAAGATGCTACTCAAGGTCAGGGTCATACCGGCATGGGCTACATGCTCAGAGAGCTCCTCTATGTCTCTTTTCATGTAGTCCAGGGAGGTACGTCTCAGGTCATTCACATCAGCATGGACAATGACTGAGTCATATTTGTACTTGCCTTGGAGTGACCTGAGTGCTTGTGTTATGTGGCAGATCCTAGCGCCCGACAGGCAGCTCACCGTGACCTTCTCCTTGTTCAGCCTGGTGAGCGGGACGTCAGTGTGCCTGAAGATAGTCACCTATTACAAGTGTATCAGGTGTGTTGTTTAGCCTTAAGGGCTGTGACTGTTCGGCACACTGGCACACTGGCTTTGTGAGCTATAGGTTGCACGTGTTTTGTTTTGGGGTAGCGGTTGCTTGGGTGTCTGCTTTGGAGATCTCTGCTGCTTAGGCAGATTTTTATTTAGAGCTTCCGAGTATGTTTTTGTGTGTTTGTGTTTGGTTTGCTGTCGTGGTAGGTCTATGTGAGACTGGAATTGTAGTGAGTGTGGTTTCCTTCTCCTCCTGACTGGTTTCGCCAGTACTGAGTTGAGAGAGCTTAGCCTCCAGTATGCCTATATGGTTGCATCTCTCACATGTGTTGGAATTTGTTGGGAGGAGGAGAGGGTTGTCTGTGTACATGAGACCGATGTAACATTGCCTCAAGATTCCCAGATTCACCAGCTGGACCGGGGAGGAGATTGACAACTGACCTTTGGACATGCTAGAATAGTATTGGGAATTCCTTTATAATTGAAAAAAAGGGCCAATGGGGAACGAGGTACTCAAGGGGAGTTTGTGAGGGTGTAGTGCTTTTAATATTTTAGTGCTGACTTATACAATTGCTTTAGTGAGCAAGTGCCAGGTAACTTAAATGCAAAAACGACAAACAGTAACTTTCTTTCAAGTGAAACAAGGAAATAAGTACAGTAAGCAATGCAGATATCACTAGGGATCCACAGAAGTGCTGAAAAGCTACGTTTTAGGTGGAATTAGCGTTTCAGGGAAATAACAAGCAAACAAACAACAAGCATACAAATAAAGCTTGATTCAGCAGGCCTGGATCTAGTCTGTGCTACAGCAAACATGGTGTACCAATTTCAGTAAGAAACAGTTCAAATATGCAGGCACTATAAGCCTTTAACCAGAAATTCCCAACTCAGAAGGGCAGAGTCCAGCCTCTCCTCTCACAAGAGTGCAGACCACAAACCTCCTTAATGTAAAATAACTGGCCTGAAGCCCAAGTGCTTAAACCAGAACTAATACACTTTTAGAATAACAGACACTGAGCCCTCAATCAGCAGTTCACAACTTAGAAGGATATAAGCTACCTGTCCTGCCACCACAGTGCAGGCCACAAACCTTCCTAATGTAAAACAAACTGGTCTGAAGCCCAAGTGCTTAATCCAAAAGACTTAGACTGATGGCTACACTTTAATCAAGTTACTACCAAGCAGTAATAAATACAATTGAATACTTTAAAGAATGCCTGGATTAGTGCTCAAGTTATACAAACAAAGCTAGATACAGCAGGCCTGGATCTAGTCTATGCTACAGCAAACAAGGTGTACCAATTTCAGTAAGAAGCAGTTCAAATATGCAGGCACTATAAGCCTTTAACCAGAAATTCCCAGCTCAGAAGGGCAGAGTACAGCCTCTCCTCCCACAAGAGTGCAGACCATGAACCCTTTTAATGTAAAATAACTGGCCTGAAGCCCAAGTGCTTAAACCAGAATTAATACACTTTTAGAGTAACAGACATTGAGCCCTCAATCAGCAGTTCCCAACTTAGAAGGATGTAAGCTACCTGTTCTGCCACTGCAGTGCAGACCACAAACCTTCTTAATGTAAAACAACTGGCCTGAAGCCCAAGTGCTTAAACCAGAATTAATACACTTTTAGAATAACAGACTCTGAGCCCTCAATCAACAGTTCCCAACTTAGAAGGATGTAAGCTACCTGTCCTGCCACCACAGTGCAGGCCACAAACCTTCGTAATGTAAAACAACTGGTCTGAAGCCTAAGTGCTTAATCCAAAAGACTTAGAATGATAGCTACACTTTAATCAAGTTACTACCAAGCAGTAATAAATACAATTGAGTACTTTTAAGATGACGCAAAAGCAAAATAAAGTAGGAAGAAACACAAATACAGTAAAAGCAGATCATTTTTTTTTTTTTTTTTTTGAGTGAGCAAATGAGATGGGCCTATGAGTTACAGGACAGAAACAAGTGCAAATGCAGGCCTTCAAATCAGAAAGTTGAGAGAGATGGAAGACCGCCCAAACGGCCAATAACTACAAATTCTGGGCCAGAACCACTCCTTGTATGGTAGACAGGTTACCTAGTGCTTACCACTCCCACTGATAAGCTAGAAGGCTTCCCTCCAACACAGAAAAACTTGGGGGCTCAGAAGCTTACAAATAGTCCTGGATACAGCAAATCTGTATCTGGAACACTAATTACAAGAAAGGTAGGAAACAGGCTTACAATTTTTTTTTCTTTTCTGAAAAGTAGCAAAAACAGTAGTAAAAACAATTCACATGCAGTGCAAGCTGGCACACTTGAGTATGTAGCAATATTAGTCCACAAACAGTTTGAAAAAAATGTAATTAAATTAAAAATGACTAAAAGCAAGTGCAGAAAGGGTTTATTAGGTAGAATGCGGTAAAGAGATGGGACTGGGGGAGTGTCCTAGATAAAATCTACAGTGGGGCGGGCACTGCAAAAGCCACCAAATTTATACTACAACCAAGAACAGGGAGGTGGGGTGGGGAAAAGTTTCAACAGAGATGTGAGGAATCAGAGTGCTAATTATAAAACCAAAAAAAATATATACTGATCTCTATTTGCAAAACACTAAGACAACAGATATCTAAGCAACAATTTAGCTCTATAATACAGAATAATACAGAAAAATATACTCAGCTGTATATATTTGCAGATAGTCTTGTAAGGCTGTCTCTCAACACTCAGGTTCCACTTTAAATGCAGACTGCTGCTATTAACAGTTCAAATTAAGAGAACCTTGAGTTCTTTAGGATCATTAAAGTATTCCATGACCTTGGGCATTACAGTGGATTTCCTCCAAACTGTAGCAGTTCCCCTCCTGTTTTTGTTAAAATAATCAGATGATAACATTTCATAACCTAAGTTATTTAAAATTGTACATCTGTATCTATCAAGTGAGTCTTTTGCAAGAATGTCTCCTCTATTTAATTTTAGATATCTCGTTAATTATTTCCTTTTGTTGCCATTATGTAGCCATTTACATTAATAGATTAAAACTATCCATACTGTGAATTTAAAAAAGATTTTTTTTAAAAGAGGACACATTTATCCACCATATTAATTATATGCAATGTCAATATAGTGTCAGAGGAATATGTAATGTATTCCTCTGACACTATATTGACATTCCATATTTTTTTGTATTTTTCATTTTTACAAACCAAACTATTAAAATTCAAAATAACAAAAACAAAGACAAGTGTACAACAATAAATGTATATAATACTAATAAAACACAACCTGCCCATGAATACCAAAGTTCCTAGTATGCCTATTTAATAGTCAAAACTATGAAATTATTGTTCTATTTGGTAACACTTAAAAATTCATCCTAAAAAAAGAGCCAAAAGCTACCGTGACTTTCACATAGTTAATAAATTATATGTAGGTAAAAATAATGAGACTTAATTTAGTTATCTATTTTGTCATTTAAAACTATTTCCCCATTACTACGTACAAGTTTAATAATCCTTCTATTAATCATAGACATTAAATCTAACAAATAGTATGCTGTAATAGTTGTATAAATGACCCATTTAATATTCCTAAATTATTCACTCATTCTACATTATAACTAGATCTCTAAATAAATAAGTATAACAGAGTGAGACCTGAAGAGATGGACATCTGTAAATATACAGGTGAAGGGTGAAGAGTAATCTTATCATACTAAACTATAATACAGAGGAAAGATCAATGTACGTATATATTTATCATGTCAAAAGAGACACGCATATTTTAAAGCTCTAAAAAAGTTCTGAATTAGTTTTTAAAGTACAAGTGCCTACATTTCAAATTTCTGTAACACTCAACACATCAGATATCAAAATATTTTAAAAAATAGCTTATTAAATTACTACATAAAATATGCACATTACTGAGGCTGAAGAGAATGCCTTATTATTTCTATGGAATCAAAAAAATTGCAGTCTGTATTGTATTCATAAGTAACAAAGTGTTCATTTTAAATCCCTTTCTCCTTTCCTGGATTCAAATATATTGACAAATCTGCTTTACTTTTTATCAGAATGAATGTACCAATTCAGCAGTAAAACACTCGTGTTTCAACTTTGACTTACGAAAGTAGTTATTTCAGGTAGTCTTAATGAATCTTGCAAAAGCTTCAAAGTTCACATGACCAAGCATCAAATTTCAGCTTTTTTTATGATTTTCTACATAAAGTATGTGAGATCTTGTACATTCACATTTCTGTCATGTCCAGGTATATGCAGTAGACATCTTTCTTAAAAGTAATGTGTTATTTAAATATGTTTTTGTCTTTTCCCATTAGTATTCTACCTTATTCTATATATCTTGTATTTCTAAAATATCCCATCAAAGAGATATTTAATCATCAGTTCTCTATTAGATATTATAGTATGTATACATAGTTCTTAATTTACTGATACTGATCTTTTATTAATGTTGCATAGTGGATATTGCATTCCTTGTGTGTACATTCATAAGATTTTTACTCTTATTATTTGCAATATTACAAGCAGTCTTTACTATATATAAAATAATTTGCGCTTATTTAATTTGAGTATGTGTGTTTAGCCATTGTCAGCAGCTGTTCTGATGTAAGCTTTACATGCAGCCATCATTATCTGGCTACAGCATGTGAAAATGACAACTTGCAGCACACAGCTGCTGCTGCTGCTAATTTCCTCTGTAAGTTTCTCATTCTTCTTAGTTTTAAGCTGTTTAATCAGTAACAAGCATCTAACTTTCTTCAATTAAGATGTATAGTTAAAAGTTAACACTGTAGCATAAGCTGTTAACGTAAAATGTTAGCAAATTATATGTTACATTGCTGTATATAATATGTATTATAGCATTGCTATAGGATTTATCTTACCAATTCTTCACTTCTAAGAAAAGAGGTGTTATTTTGAGTAGATTTCTCACTTGCATACTTGACAAAAAAATAGTGAAAGTTCTTTTTCTTCTTTCACAGACATCAGTGATGAACTTTGACTTAGATTTTCTTCAGCACAGTTTAAGGCGGGAAAATTGTACCATTCTGAAGAGAAGGAAAATCCTTTTGTACTCGAGCTTTCTCTCAGTTTATAAATGACCTGTGAAAGGAAAGTGTTACACAGGAACAAGGAAAACAAAATTACCAGTACTTTAACACTTCTAATTAGCATATTACTTAGATCTGACATTCACTTAACTCAACAATGCACATACTAACTGATATTGAATAAATACAATTCTTAACTTGTATAGCTTTAAATTTACCAATTCTTTTGCTTATAATATTTTCTTACAGAAAGCATTTGTTTAACATTTAGAAACACCCAAGTTTAGTTGCGTAAAATAATGTATATTAAGTTTTTCACTGTAAATATAGTAAAGCAAACCCTTTATATTCCTTCTCATGAAAAAACATGCTGTAGTTTAAAATGTAAATACATACATGTTTTGAGGCTTAAATCCAGTACAAACCTTTTACCTAAAGGGCAGACTTATTGTTTCAGCAAGTAATAATAGTCCTGCAATCAGTGAATAAGCGTCATTTGTTTTTAGGCTTTTAGTTTGAAAGCAGTTTTCCAAGAGTTCAGCTCATTCTGTTTCTTCAGAGATATACTGTTCCACTCCATTTCTTCAGTATTAAGGGTTTTATTGCTGTTAAAAGTATGTACCCAATATTTTAAATATTTGGTTTCTTCAGAAAGGAATAATTTGATCTTTGCAGGAAACACCAAAGTGGCTTTAATATTGTTATTTTTTAAGTTCTTTGATCGGTGGTAAACAGGATTTTCTTTTTCTCATTACTTTACTGGAATAGTCATTGTCAAATCTGACTACATGTTCATCTATTTTAATAGGTGGGCTGGACCATGCTGCTTTTAATGTTTGAGCTTTTTCTAAGCTAGACATAAACATAACTGTAATTGAGCATGGTGGTGAGTTTTTATTTTTAGAAGGTGTTGTCAGGGATCTATGTGGTCTTTCAATTTCAAGAAGATAAAGCTTCAAGTAGATTTAATGTTTTTTCTAGTCAGGTAGTTAAGAAGTTTATTATATTGTCTCCCTCATACTTTTCAAGTATACCATAAATCCTGATGTTATTTCATCTCGGTCTGTTTTGTAAATCATCAAGTGTTTCTATGAGCCAATTATGTAGTTTTAAAATAAATTCAGTCTGAGACTCACCTTGAGTTTTTCTGCTTTCATGATCATTCAAAGTCTCTTCCATACTGCTGACTTGTGCCCCTTGTTGTTTCATAATAGCTTCAAAATGTTCCATCCTTTTCTGGTCTCTTCTTTGAAGCATTTTAGTTTTGTATCCAGTTTGTCTATTTTAAGTAATATAGTCTGTATACTAGATAATATTGAGCGAATGTCTTTTTTTACATAAGATTCCTGAGTACCATTTTGTGAGTGACTCGTGTTGAAGTCTCTTCTCTCTTAACCAAACAGTTGAAATTCTGACAGAAAAACTATTGCTTTTGTAGAACTTGAAAACTATAAGTCTTTTCTCTGACTATTGAGTAAAATTAGCTAGTAAGTATCTTCAGATTTTATTTTTTTATTACATTTTCTGCCACAGAAAAGTTTTCAGTTAGAGCTTTCACCAGTTGCTGCTGTTAGCCATCTTGGCCACAACTCACAACTACTACCAGAACTTCTAATGCTCTTTTTTTTTTCAAGTTGGCAGTTTATTTTTTGTGTTTTTATACTCCAGGCAGAATTGCCAGAATATTTCCAAGTTGCTGGTGGTGTAATACTGACATGCAAGGTGATTATTGTATTTTGGAATTGTCCCATGTTAAATCAACTAAAACATGGCTTACAGGAAGCATGGGGATGAATCTGCTCAGATATGTTAATGTTACAGCGTCTGCATTTTTGATTGTATAACTAATGTAAACACACTTGAAAATAAGTGACAGAATATTGACAGATCTTATAATGGTGGCTGCTAAAAAATAAAATTGATAGAAAGTGAGAGAGTAGTCTGTCCTGCAGGTAGTGATGCAAATTAGATGACATCTTAAATACAGTGATCTGGAAAGTGCTGCACAGAATTTGAGTCTGACAGAGAAGAGTATCTTAAAATGGACTGCTTGGTGTTTGAATATGACCTCATATTATAATGATACTTTTTCCCTGATGCTATTGAGTTTCCAGGTGTTTGCAGCTATTGAAAAGAATACATTTAAGGAATGGTTTGATTTTTAGGGCCTGAGCTTTCTTTCTGGCAGTGTATCATATTGTAAATGCTTGGCAGATGGAATTTTTGAATTACCGTCTGATATGCTAGAAAGTGTTGTTCATATGTACCCCTGCATTTGTGGTTTATAAAAATATGAGATATTTTAAACTTTTAAATTTGTGTTGTTCCCTTTGAACAAAATGGTTGATTGTTTAAAATAAAATGAAGTTCTGTATGATGGGGGATGGCAGAAGGGTTAGGCTTCTCACATCCTAAGGAGTTCAGTGTGTTTCATGTACAGCATGCAGTTCTTTGCTTTTCTTAAAATGTTACCTCATTAAATTATTTGGTTATCCAAATGGCACAACCTGGTGAGAGTTTAACTCAATGAAATGAAAACCTGTTCATATGCATTATATGCCAGTAGAGACTGGTTATGAGCAGAGTAGGTGAGGTCCTGCCCTTCTAACTCAGTCTGTTAGTGACTGTCTGGTAATCTCGTCTTCTGCTGTAGGGAAATCCTAGAGGTAGATGTAACACGACTAACTGCTGCATCAAGAATAGCTTTCTGTAGGTTTCCTGAGTATTCCTCTGCAAAGTACATGCAGTCAAAAGTCATGGCTTTATATGTGATTGCACATCAGATGTCAGGGAGTTTTGCTTCTATCCTGTGGACACAGTGGTAGCAAGCATTGCAGCAGCAAAAGAAGCAAAAGAGAAACCTGGAGGAAAGTCCCCTAAAATAAGAAGGAACAGAATTATTTAAGCACTAATGTGGATAGACTAATTCCAGAGTGGCATAGTGAGAAATCTAAGCACCAGCTGCAGACACCTTGAGACCGTTATCTTGATGTGATGCCAAGACACTATTTTCAGAGGTCTGCATAAAGAACTGAGGCTGGAATCCCGCTGTCTGCCTCCAGCAGTGTCAGCATAGGAGAAGATGAAATTGATCCAAGGTCCTAGAACAGAGGCACAAAACATTTGTCTTGACAGACCCTACAACTGGCCTTAAAGGTGACTCCACAGACTGCCTACTTCCTTTGCTTCAGGTTCCTCATTATGATTAGTTACTGCTCTCTTATGAAATTTAACTTTGGAGAGGGTGCTGGTCATCATGTTTCTCAGTTCAGTCTGCAATACTCTCCTGAACTAAGTTTGCTTGTTGAAAGTTTTACAGCAATAATTTAAAAATGCTGATTTTCAATCAAATGGACATAATAGTCTTAAGGTGGAATCCATCTTTCACAGGCACTTTTGTCAGTGACTTTATCAATAACACAAAGGTTGCTTATTCTTCTGAGGAATTCTTAACTTATAAGTGAGTGCAAACTTGCAGGTGGGGAAAAAGGTGAGCTGAAGATGGCACACTTTTTTCACCCTTTAGAGCCAAGTTTACAGCCAGTGTCTTAGGCATGGAAGATAACATGATAACAGTACTGCTTTTGGATTTTTAGGAGAAAGCCATCGTCTTGCAGCTAATTCAAGTATCTGCAACAAGCTTGTGGCAATGATCTTTTTGTTCAGACATAATCTTTTAATTGTAAGTAATTCACACAACTTTACTTCATGGTGAGAATCTCAATCAGCTGTGCTTTCCTCATCTCTATGCCAGCTTTGATATGGAGACAGAAATGTATTTGCTAGCTGATTGCATAAAGCTGTATTCAGAATTATAGTTTGCCTTTTCATTCATTTTTGTTAATATTCTCATTAACAATCTTATGATCATGATTCTTTTATTGAACACATTTATTATGTTGATTAAAATGACTTTGGTTCTCAGACCATTCACATGGTGCAATACGACATTAGTTTGGATTTTAAATAGTTTCAGTATTGTGTGGCTGTAGAGTCTTTTAATAGTGGTCAAGAGTTGATTGATATTGATGATCTGTCTCATAAAAGTTTAACTGTGAACTAAATATTCAAATTGTGTATTTCTAAAACAGCGTAGTGGTGACTTGTCATAGTCTTTGCATTTTCGGCTTGAGTACTTTGTCATCCTGCCATTAAAAAAAATCTTTGCAGACTATTACAGTAGTTGATGTTTTAACATCGTAATGTTTCACTCCAACAGGCCAGCTTCTGAATACTCAAGCCCAGGCAGGCCACTTAGTTGTCTAGTGGACGAGAATACTCCAATCCCAGGAACAAATGGTGCTGTGCAAGGACAGTCCCCAGACCCTAGAGTAGCAGAGAGAAGAGTAAGATCGCAACGGCACAGAAATTATATGAGCAGAACACATTTACACACACCTCCGGATCTTCCAGAAGGCTATGGTAAGTAAATATCTATAGTGTATTACTTAATTACTAACTGGTAGTACTTAAAAGTACTGAAACTGTCTGCTCCACTGCCAGTCGTTTTTTAAAGATATTTATTGAATTATCACTTGTGACATATGCAAACTTACATTTATGTAAAAGAAAAGCCGTATTAGCATATTTACAGTGACAAACATTTTATATCCCATGTATTATTCTATGCAATATAATAATTTCAGCATTACATAAATTTGTCAGTTCCTGCCTTCCCTTAATTTTAATTTCTTCACCAAAATATTTTTCTGCATATATTCCTGCAGTGTCCATTTTTTTTTTCTTTGTAATTTGCTCCTACCCTTTCTTAAAGATATCACTTCCAGTTCTTTTATCTCTTATAGTGTTGACTACTTTAAATACATTTGGCTTAACAATTGCTTTTTTGGCAGCTACCAGAATTAAACTTAACAAGGCCTTACTATGTCTAGACAATTTCGGTACTGTATCCCAGATAAAAAAAAAAAAAAAAAAGTCATTTCCTTAGTTACACCCACATGCTTGCTCAGTATTTCTGACGGAGTAGTCTGTAGGACATTTTTAAAGTCTGTGAACAGCATAAAACAAACTCAATCACCACAACCGGAACTTGCAAAACTTTTGATATAAAAACAATAAAAGCCAATAAAAGAAGGTAAGCGCTTTCACAGCTGATAGCCACTTCTTCAGATCAGTTGATGGTCTGAAGAAGCGGCTATCAGACGTGAAAGCGCTTACCATCTTTTATTAGCTTTTATTGTTTTTATATAAATAGTTTTGCACATTCCAGCCCTGCTGGTCGAGTTTATTTTATACTGTTCGCATTGTGTTTTTGTACTCTCTCGACCTTTGCTCACTAGGACTACCTATGCTTGCTGTTAATTTTTAAAGACTGCCAACTCATTACACTCCTAAACATATGTTCATAGTTGCCTCTTTCTTCCCCATCACACCTCCAACATTTGGCATCTACCGAGGAGAAATTCTTTGGAGTCTGCTTGAGGTGTAAAATACCTATGTAACACTTCTAAGCAAAAATTCTAAATCTAGAATTTGTTTATTTGAGAGCCATATAGATGTCCTCCCATTGTTTTTTGTGAATTGCTTATAAAGTCTCTATGCTCAGTTTTTCTAACCTCCTCTGACTGATTCCTATAGTTATTACAGAGTTCCATGCTTGTCTAACTCAAAACACCCCGACATCCCAGCAGTCACTGATACCTGGCTAAAACCCCAAATCCAAGATATTGAAATAACACCCCCAGGTTATAGTACACTAAGGAATGATAGACCCAACAAAAAAGGAGGTGGCGTATCCTTAATCTGTGCTGACTCTCACAATACTACCTTTCCAGGAAAAACTCTCATCCTTCTCAAAAGCTGAAAACCTGATAGGAGCCCTACAAATTAATAAATCCAAGCAGCCGAGCATAGGTAGTCAATATATCCCACTAGGACAAAACATTCAAACTCTTGAAGACATCCTTGCCTGGATGTCAGATAATATCTGCAGTGAAACTGTTATGGGAGATGTAAATATTAATTAGTAAGATTTAATAACTGAGTCCCCAACAAATAGCATAAACCTCTACAAGTTCACCCAACTCATCACCATCCCTACTAGAATGCTCAATAGCAATACACCAGGAGGCACCCTTGACGATCATAGTGTCAGATCCACTTAAATACTCAAATCCTCAGACCCTACCTAATACACTCAGCAACCACTTGCCTGTTTTCGCTTATAGAACCACTCCACAAATATCCAAATCTCAGAACTATAAAACCATTAGAAATCTAAAACATTTTGATCAACCAAGAATTTGTCAACATCCTAAAACTCTCAGATTGGCACCCACTAAAAACTCTACCTTTGGATGTTGCCATATTCTGTTTCAACAAGATATTTTTAGACACTTTCTCAACAGCCTAGCCCCTCTTCATACTAAAAGAGTAAAATCTAACCAGGCCCAGGCCCTGGCTAACAAAGACCACTAAACAACTCTTACAAAATAGGGACAAAGCCTGGAAAGAATGGTATAACAACAGAACTGAATGCAACTTACTTAACAGTTATGAAACAAAGCTAAAAAGTTAATATGTTCCGACAAAAATATTTCTCCAGCTAACTGAATAGCCACAGAAATAACCCAAAATATTTCTGGTAAAGTATCACAAATCTCCTTAGCCCTGGCACCAATCAAAACCCATCTCCATGCCCAGAAAAAATACCCTTGCAAATAGCCACAATTCTCAACTCAATAATGTACACAAATTAATAACAGATTCCACTTACTCTAACCCCACCTCAACAAATTCCAAATCCCTCTACCTCTGTTGTTAGAAAGCAGTTCTTACCTAGAAAGATCCTCTTCCCCCACATAGAAAAATTCTCTCCCTTGCAACAAAGTAATACTACCATCTAGCTCATTCTCACTACAACCAATACCAACCACTGAATTCTTGAAACTTCTCAGAAAATTGAAACCATGCTCTCTCTCTCTCTCTCCTCTGGTGACCTCCCACCAGAATACTTAAAACTCACTGCTGAGGCCATAGCATATCATGTTAGCATTCTGCAATGATCCTGTGATCAACCGCTAAATTACAGAATTCTATGTTCCCAAACCTCTGGAAAAAATCTATGATCACCCCACTTCATAAAGGAGGTAACTCCAATGAACTCTCTATCGCTGAATCTCTGTCCTCTACCCACTATTTAAACTCCTCGAAAAATGCATTCCCAAACACCTGCTTCACCATGTCACACACAGCAACCTCCTTATCCCGCACCCAACATGGCTTTCGCCCTTCACACAGTACAAGCACCGCACTAATCTCCTTCATGAATACTGTTCAAAAATCCATCGACTCTGGTAATATTACATCTGTACTACTACTAGATATGTCAAAGGCTTTTGATACAGTGTAACACAAAAAACTTCTACAACACCTTTCTAATGTTGGCTGCACCCCCTCCTTACCCACCAGTGATTTAATAGCTATCTTACAAACAGGCAACAGTGTGTAAAATGGCAAAATAATCTATCAGACTACCAAACTAACCTAAGTGGAGTATCTCAAGGGTGCATACTTTGACCTTTACTCTCTAACATTTTGCCAACAATCTTCACACTACTACTCCTCTAATCTATATTATCTAATATGCAGAATGACACTGCTATAATCTCCTCCTCAAACAACCTACAACAACTCAAACAGATAACACAAGATGTCCTTCTATTCTCATGTTGCAGTATTCTTACTATGGGATCCTCCACCTCAGATGACCCAAACATTCGGCTCCTATGCAAAAGCTTAAGCCTGGTTGCTGTCAGGTGCATGGGGCGTTACACGCAAGGCCATAAACCCTAGGCCTTAAATGTGACTTCTGCACACACACAGACCTCAAAACTTCTCTGTTGCAGTCGAACATTAGATTGATCACTTGCTCCATTCTTCAGAAGACATCTTCAGATAAGTACCCCGTTGGGGATTTTATTTCTTTTGCTTGAATTTTGGTCGCTTTTGCTTCCTTATTTAGATAGCAGATATCAGCTAGAAAGGGGAAATGTGGTGCTGCACCAGATTCCACCCAAGGACTCGCATGAACTTTGTTTGTTCTGCTTAGTCCAATCCCACGACTATACGACCTGCAGCATTTGCCAATAATTCGTACCTAAAACTCTGCAGTCTAGTAGTCCTAAAACTTTACATCGAAAAACAGGGACTAAAGTGTCTAGCCCTAGGCATGGAATCTGAGTCGACCGTTGTGGTGGAGCCTCCTAAAAAGAAGGCCAAGGTTGTAAGGCCTACTGCTTCTACCCTTCTGACATCAGACGTCCCTACCAATCTAGGGGCTGAGGGGTGTTCGGAAGAACTGTCAATTTCAATGGATACTTTTGTGGAAGCCGCTTTAGAATTTTGTGTCTGCACATCCTTGGAGGTCGCTCCAAAATTGGCTTTGGCTAATGTCAAGGGGGAACCCTGCTTTATCAGACACCTGCCCACGGTTCTGGAAACAGAATCTTCTCCCTTAGGCCAGACACCGGATACTAGACCTACCCCTCCTCAAACTACCACTAAGACTACTCCTCTTAAGAGGAAGCAAAAAACTAAACATTTGTCTACTCCCACTGAAGACCAGCCATACTGGCAACAATTTCCACAGTCCTTAGTTCAGGCCTTTGTGGCTGTTAGGCCCACAGCCTCTACTGCTGCTACCTTGCTTGCTGTCAGCCCTAGGCCAGCCTCAGCTTATTCCATTCCCCCCACACAAACTCAGGAGGAAGACTCCTCGTGTTCTTCATGTTTCACTGTTGCAGTCATCACATTTGGGTTATCTGCTTGCAGTAGCAATCAGTGGGCCTGATTATCAAAGTCTTGGGTCCTGTGTCGGTTGCTATCTCGTCTTCCATGACATCAGGTAGTCAGGGGTATAAAGCATGCAGCGGATGCCATTACATCAGTCTTTCTTGCCGTGCGGTGCGCGAAGCTGAAGCAGTTCGCAAGTGCCAGTCAGCCGACTCCTGAAATTTTCATTTTTGAGTTTCAGAACCCAGGTCTTCAAAGCTAAGTACCCCGTTGGGGGGAAACATTTTCTTGCTCTAAACTGATGTCAGTAAAAGTCAATAATTGTATTTCTTGTGGAAAGCAAATACCTCATAAAGATTTTCATTTGTACTGTATTCCTTGCCTAGTCCCTGACCACGACGTACCTCGCTGTCAGTTTTGTGCCTTATTTAAACAATGAACTATTCGCTGTCTGTATATTTACGCTTCTAAATATTTTGGTACTCTGTGCAATTACCCAGATATGGCTTCGGTAAGCCACCCGACTACCGACATTCCAAAAAAACACAAAGATAAAGAGAGAGACAGGCTGCCTAGGTCCAAAGCTGCCGACGACGCTTCTAAACTAGTCGCCAATTCGTCGGTATTCTCGCAGGCCTGTACTGAGACCCATTCGGAGTCCGGTATGCCGCGAGATGCTTCAACTGTGGAGCCTGCGGATGTCTCTACCTTGGATGGGTCCAGAGCCGCTGTGCAGGCACCAGCTTCTGAGGGTGTATTCAGGCCCTATTGACTTGCATATTAAACTGATGCCATCTTCTTCTTCAAAGCCTAAAACTCGATCCATGCCTAGAAATCTGACACCCAGACCGCATGGTCATGCTTCTATGCCTAAAACGCAAATGATAAGAATGGCTGAAGACCTTATTACTTTAATCAGGGGAAGCCAACCTTCCCCCTCTAAGAGACCTAGGACTGAATTTTCTTCTGATTCTTCTGATCATGATTCTGAAATTTCTGTTTCCTCTGATGACCAGGATTTAGCCTTATCTACCTATGAGGATTCTGATGCAGAGGACTCTCTTCTCTCTGCCCCCCCCCCCCCCCGAGGATTTCTCTTTTGGTGAAACCCTGCATACTCTTAGGGAGCACTTTCGCTGGGAAAGCCAGGATTACTCTGATTGTAAAAAGAGGCTTGGGGATTTCTTACTCCTGCCCCAACACAGGCCTTTAGCTATCCCCCCTGTACTGGGCATTGTTGATGATGCCTTTTCGGAATCTTGCTTGGCCCCTGACTCCTTACATTCTGCTCCCAGAAAACCAGATAGATATTACAGGGTTACTGACTCTCACAAGTTCCTCTTTAAAAATTGTACTGCGGATCCTGAGACCATTTCACAGGGACCCATGGGCATTAAGGCTACTACTGCCAAAAATCCTACTCCCTCTGATAGATATTCCAGGGCGCTGGATAGATGGGGTAAGAAGGTATACACTTCTGCAACCTTGGCCATTAGGGCCTTAAACTGCCAGTTTCATATGTCAAAGTATCAGCAGCATGTTATTGGATTGCTTAAACAGAAAATGATGTTGATTCCTGACTGCTGAAAATAAGGATTTACAGGATTTAATGCATTCTCTTGAACAAGTTGGAAAGCATACTTTGCAATGTGGTTTTGATTCACTAGAGGCATCTTGCAGGGCTGCTGTCACCAGGTCTGTACTTAGAAGGCATGCTTGGCTTAAGGAGCAATCTTTGCCAGATCGTGTTAAAGCTAAATTGCTGGATGCTCCTTTAAACCAGGACTGCCTGTTTGGCAACAAAGCAGAAGTGTTACTTAAAAAGATGGAGGAAAAACGTAAATCTATGCAAACTGTTAAAGATTTCCTGCAAGTACAGCCTCCAATATTTAGTAGGCATTGACCCTCTAAGAATTGTTCCTTTCCTGCCTCTTCCAGGCCTTCTCAGTCCAA